>NC_082711.1:103912068-104212068 GCF_030144855.1 Hypanus sabinus
CTCCTCGTCTTTGTAACCCACTCCAACCCCTATAAACCTCCCTGTCTCTGTAACCCCCACCTAACCCTATAAACTTCCCTGTCTCTGTAACCACCACCAAACCCTATAGACCTCCGTCTCTGTAACCCCCACCAACTCCTATAAACCTCCTGTCTCTGTAACCCACTCCAAACCCTTTAAACCTCCCTGTCTCTGTAACCCCCACCAAACCCTATAAACCTCCCTGTCTCTGTAACCCACTCCAAACCCCTATAAACCTCCCTGGACTCTGTAACCCCCACCAAACCCTATAAACCTCCCTGTCTCTGTAACCCACTCCAAACCCCTATAAACCTCCCTGTCTCTGTAACCCCCACCAAACCCTATAAACCTCCCAGTCTCTGTAACCCACTCCAACACCGATAAACATCCCTGTCTCTGTAACCCACTCCGAACCCTATAAACCTCCGTCTCTGTAACTCCCACCAAAACCCTATAAACCTCCCTGTCTCTGTAACCGCCACCAACCCCTATAAACCTCCCTGTCTCTGTAACCCCCACCAAACCCTATAAACCTCCATGTCTCTGTAACCCACTCCAACCCCTATAAACCTCCCTGTCTCTGTAACCCACTCCAACCCCTATAAACCTCCCAGTCTCTGTAACCCACTCCAACGCATATAAACCTCCCTGTCTCTGTAACCCACTCCAACCCCTATAAACCTCCGTCTCTGTAACCCCCACCAAAACCTATAAACCTCCGTCTCTGTAACCCCCACCAAACCCTATAAACCTCCCTGTCTCTGTAACCCACTCCCAACCCCTCTAAACCAACCCCTGTCTCTGTAACCCCCACCAAACCCTATAAAACTCCCTGTCTCTGTAACCCCCACCACACCCTATATACCTCCATATCTGTAACCCCCACAAACCCCTATAAACCTCCCTGTCTATGTAACCCCCATCAAACCCTATATACCTCCCTGTCTCTGTAACCCACTCCAACCCCTATAAACCTCCCTGTCTCTGTAACCCACTCCAACCCCTATAAACCTCCCTGTCTCTGTCACCCCCGCCAAACCCTATAAACCTCCCTGTCTCTGTAACCCACTCCAAACCCAATAAACCTCCCTGTCTCTGTAACCCACTCCAAACCACTATAGACCTCCCTGTCTCTGTAACCCACTCCAAACCCTTTAAACCTCCCTGTTTCTGTAACCCCCACCAAATCCTATAGACCTCCCAGTCTCTGTAACACACTCCAACCCCTATAAACCTCCCTGTCTCTGTAACCCCCACCAACCCCTATAAACCTCCGTCTCTGTAACCCCCACCAACCCCTATAAACCTCCCTGTCTCTGTAACCCACTCCAACCCCTATAAACCTCCCTGTCTGCGTAACCCACTCCAAACCCTATAAACTCCCTGTCTCTGTAACCCCCACCAAACACTATAGACCTCCCTGTCTCTGTAACCCACAGCAAAACCTATAGACCTCCCTGTCTCTGTAACCCCCACCAAACCCTATAAACCTCACTGTCTCTGTAACCCGCACCAAACCCTATAAACCTCCCTGTCACTGTAACCCACTCCAACCCCTCTAAACCTCCCTGTCTCTGTAACCCCCACCAAACCCTATAAACCTCCCTGTCTCTGTAACCCACTCCAAACCCCTATAAACCTCAATGACTCTGTAACCCCCACCAAACCCTATAAACCTCCCTGTCTCTGTAACCCACTCCAACCCCTATAAACCACCCTGTCTCTGTAACCCACTCCAACCACTATAAACCTCCCTGTCTCTGTAACCCACTCCAACGCATATAAACCTCCCTGTCTCTGTATCCCACTCCAACCCCTATAAACCCCCGTCTCTGTAACCCCCACCAAACCCTATAAACCTCCGTCTCTGTAACCCCCCACCAAACCCTATAAACCTCCCTGTCTCTGTAACCCACTCCAACCCCTCTAAACCACCCTGTCTCTGTAACCCCCACCTAACCCTATAAACCTCCTGTCTCTGTAACCCCCACCAAACCCTATATACCTCCGTCTCTGTAACCCACACCAACCCCTATAAACCACCGTCTCTGTAACCCACTCGAAACGCTATAAACCTCCTTGTCTCTGTAACCCACTCCAACCCCTATAAACCTCCCTGTCTCAGTAACCCATTCCAACCCCTATAGACCTCCCTGTCTCTGTAACCCCCACCTAACCCTATAAACTTCCCTGTCTCTGTAACCACCACCAAACCCTATAGACCTCCGTCTCTGTAACCCCCACCAACCCCTATAAACCTCCCTGTCTCTGTAACCCACTCCAAACCCTTTAAACCTCCTGTCTCAGTAACCCCCACCAAACCCTATAAACCTCCCTGTCTCTGTAACCCACTCCAAACCCCTATAAACCTCCCTGTCTCTGTAACCCCCACCAAACCCTATAGACCTCCAGTCTCTGTAACACACTCCAACCCCTATAAACCTCCCTGTCTCTGTAACCCCCACCAACCCCTATAAACCTCCGTCTCTGTAACCCCCACCAACCCCTATAAACCTCCCTGTCTCTGTAACCCACTCCAACCCCTATAAACCTCCCTGTCTGTGTAACCCACTCCAAACCCAATAAACCTCCCTGTCTCTGAAACCCCCACCAAACCCTATAAACCTCACTGTCTCTGTAACCCGCACCAAACCCTATAAACCTCCCTGTCACTGTAACCCACACCAAACCCTCTAAACCTCCCTGTCTCTGTAACCCCCACCAAACCCTATAAACCTCCCTGTCTCTGTAACCCACTCCAAACCCCTATAAACCTCAATGACTCTGTAACCCTCACCAAACCCTATAAACCTCCCTGTCTCTGTAACCCACTCCAACCCCTATAAACCACCCTGTCTCTGTAACCCACTCCAACCACTATAAACCTCCCTGTCTCTGTAACCCACTCCAACGCATATAAACCTCCCTGTCTCTGTAACCCACTCCAACCCCTATAAACCTCCGTCTCTGTAACCCCCACCAAACCCTATAAACCTCCGTCTCTGTAACCCCCACCAAACCCTATAAACCTCCCTGTCTCTGTAACCCACTCCAACCCCTCTAAACCACCCTGTCTCTGTAACCCCCACCTAACCCTATAAACCTCCGTCTCTGTAACCCCCACCAACCCCTATAAACCTCCGTCTCTGTAACCCACTCGAAACGCTATAAACCTCCTTGTCTCTGTAACCCACTCCAACCCCTATAAACCTCCCTGTCTCAGTAACCCATTCCAACCCCTATAGACCTCCCTGTCTTTGTAACCCACTCCAACCCCTATAAACCTCCCTGTCTCTGTAACCCCCACCTAACCCTATAAACTTCCCTGTCTCTGTAACCACCACCAAACCCTATAGACCTCCGTCTCTGTAACCCCCACCAAACCCTATAAACCTCCCTGTCTCTGTAACCCACTCCAAACCCTTTAAACCTCCCTGTCTCAGTAACCCCCACCAAACCCTATAAACCTCCCTGTCTCTGTAACCCACTCCAAACCCCTATAAACCTCCCTGTCTCTGTAACCCCCACCAAACCCTATAGACCTCCCAGTCTCTGTAACACACTCCAACCCCTATAAACCTCCCTGTCTCTGTAACCCCCACCAACCCCTATAAACCTCCGTCTCTGTAACCCCCACCAACCCCTATAAACCTCCCTGTCTCTGTAACCCACTCCAACCCCTATAAACCTCCCTGTCTGTGTAACCCACTCCAAACCCTATAAACCTCCCTGTCTCTGTAACCCCCACCAAACACTATAGACCTCCCTGTCTCTGTAACAAAGCAAACCCTATAGACCTCCCTGTCTCTGAAACCCCCACCAAACCCTCTAAACCTCCCTGTCTCTGTAACCCCCACCAAACCCTATAAACCTCCCTGTCTCTGTAACCCACTCCAAACCCCTATAAACCTCAATGACTCTGTAACCCCCACCAAACCCTATAAACCTCCCTGTCTCTGTAACCCACTCCAACCCCTATAAACCACCCTGTCTCTGTAACCCACTCCAACCACTATAAACCTCCCTGTCTCTGTAACCCACTCCAACGCATATAAACCTCCCTGTCTCTGTAACCCACTCCAACCCCTATAAACCTCCGTCTCTGTAACCCCCACCAAACCCTATAAACCTCCGTCTCTGTAACCCCCACCAAACCCTATAAACCTCCCTGTCTCTGTAACCCACTCCAACCCCTCTAAACCACCCTGTCTCTGTAACCCCCACCTAACCCTATAAACCTCCCTGTCTCTGTAACCCCCACCAAACCCTATATACCTCCGTCTCTGTAACCCCCACCAACCCCTATAAAACTCCGTCTCTGTAACCCACTCGAAACGCTATAAACCTCCTTGTCTCTGTAACCCACTCCAACCCCTATAAACCTCCCTGTCTCTGTAACCCATTCCAACCCCTATAGACCTCCCTGTCTTTGTAACCCACTCCAACCCCTATAAACCTCCCTGTCTCTGTAACCCCCACCTAACCCTATAAACTTCCCTGTCTCTGTAACCACCACCAAACCCTAAAGACCTCCCTGTCTCTGTAACCCCCACCAACCACTATAAACCTCCTTCTCTGTAACCCCCACCAAACCCTATAGACCTCCCTGTCTCTGTAACCCCCCCCCAAATCCTATAGACCTCCATGTCTGTAACCCCCACCAACCCCTATAAACCTCCCTGTCTCTGTAACCCCCATTTAACCCTATAAACCTCCCTGTCTCTGTAACCCACTCCATCCCCTATAAACCTCCCTGTCTCTGTAACCCACTCCAACCCCTATAAACCTCCCTGTCTCTGTAACCCCCACCAACCCCTATACACCTCCCTGTATCTGTAACCCCCACCAAACCCTATAAACTTCCATGTCTCTGTAACCCACTCCAAACCCTATAAACCTCCCTGTCTCTGTAACCCCCACCAAACCCTATAAACCTCCCTGTCTCTGTAACCCCCATCAAACCCTATAACACCTCCCTGTCTCTGTAACCCACTCCAACCCCTATAAACTACCCTGTCTCTGTAACCCACTCCAACCCTATAAACCTCCCTGTCTCTGTAACCCCCACCAACCCCTATACACCTCCCTGTCTCTGTAACGCCCACAAACCCCTATAAACCTCCCTGTCCCTGTAACACACTCCAACCCCTATAGACATCCCTGTCTCTGTAACCCACTCCAAACCCTATAAACCTCCCTGTCTCTGTAAACCCCACCAAACCCTATAAACCTCCCTGTCTCTGTAACCCCCTCCAACACCTATAAACCTCCCTGTCTCTGTAACCCACTCCAACCCTATAGACCTCCCTGTCTCTGTAACCCACTCCAACCCCTATAGACCTCCCTGTCTCTGTAACCAACACCAAACCCTATAAACCTCCCTTTCTCTGTAACCCCCACCAAACCCTATAAACCTCCCTGTCTCTGTAACCCACTCCACCCCTCTAAACCACCCTGTCTCTGTAACCCCCACCTAACCCTATAAACCTCCCTGTCTCTGTAACCCCCACCAAACCCTATATACCTCCGTCTCTGTAACCCCACCAACCCCTATAAACCTCCGTCTCTGTAACCATTTCCAACCCCTATAGACCTCCCTGTCTTTGTAACCCACTCCAACCCCTATAAACCTCCCTGTCTCTGTAACCCCCACCTAACCCTATAAACTTCCCTGTCTCTGTAACCACCACCAAACCCTATAGACCTCCGTCTCTGTAACCCCCACCAACTCCTATAAACCTCCCTGTCTCTGTAACCCACTCCAAACCCTTTAAACCTCCCTGTCTCTGTAACCCCCACCAAACCCTATAAACCTCCCTGTCTCTGTAACCCACTCCAAACCCCTATAAACCTCCCTGTCTCTGTAACCCACTCCAACCCCTATAAACTACCCTGTCTCTGTAACCCACTCCAACCCCTATAAACCTCCCTGTCTCTGTAACCCCCACCAACCCCTATACACCTCCCTGTCTCTGTAACGCCCACAAACCCCTATAAACCTCCCTGTCCCTGTAACACACTCCAACCCCTATAGACATCCCTGTCTCTGTAACCCACTCCAAACCCTATAAACCTCCCTGTCTCTGTAAACCCCACCAAACCCTATAAACCTCCCTGTCTCTGTAACCCCCTCCAACACCTATAAACCTCCCTGTCTCTGTAACCCACTCCAACCCCTATAGACCTCCCTGTCTCTGTAACCCACTCCAACCCCTATAGACCTCCCTGTCTCTGTAACCAACACCAAACCCTATAAACCTCCCTTTCTCTGAAACCCCCACCAAACCCTATAAACCTCCCTGTCTCTGTAACCCACTCCAACCCCTCTAAACCACCCTGTCTCTGTAACCCCCACCTAACCCTATAAACCTCCCTGTCTCTGTAACCCCCACCAAACCCTATATACCTCCGTCTCTGTAACCCCCACCAACCCCTATAAACCTCCGTCTCTGTAACCCACTCGAAACGCTATAAACCTCCTTGTCTCTGTAACCCACTCCAACCCCTATAAACCTCCCTGTCTCTGTAACCATTTCCAACCCCTATAGACCTCCCTGTCTTTGTAACCCACTCCAACCCCTATAAACCTCCCTGTCTCTGTAACCCCCACCTAACCCTATAAACTTCCCTGTCTCTGTAACCACCACCAAACCCTATAGACCTCCGTCTCTGTAACCCCCACCAACTCCTATAAACCTCCCTGTCTCTGTAACCCACTCCAAACCCTTTAAACCTCCCTGTCTCTGTAACCCCCACCAAACCCTATAAACCTCCCTGTCTCTGTAACCCACTCCAAACCCCTATAAACCTCCCTGACTCTGTAACCCCCACCAAACCCTATAAACCTCCCTGTCTCTGTAACCCACTCCAAACCCCTATAAACCTCCCTGTCTCTGTAACCCCCACCAAACCCTATAAACCTCCCAGTCTCTGTAACCCACTCCAACACCGATAAACATCCCTGTCTCTGTAACCCACTCCGAACCCTATAAACCTCCGTCTCTGTAACTCCCACCAAACCCTATAAACCTCCCTGTCTCTGTAACCGCCACCAACCCCTATAAACCTCCCTGTCTCTGTAACCCCCACCAAACCCTATAAACCTCCATGTCTCTGTAACCCACTCCAACCCCTATAAACCTCCCTGTCTCTGTAACCCACTCCAACCCCTATAAACCTCCCAGTCTCTGTAACCCACTCCAACGCATATAAACCTCCCTGTCTCTGTAACCCACTCCAACCCCTATAAACCTCCGTCTCTGTAACCCCCACCAAAACCTATAAACCTCCGTCTCTGTAACCCCCACCAAACCCTATAAACCTCCCTGTCTCTGTAACCCACTCCAACCCCTCTAAACCACCCTGTCTCTGTAACCCCCACCAAACCCTATAAAACTCCCTGTCTCTGTAACCCCCACCACACCCTATATACCTCCATATCTGTAACCCCCACAAACCCCTATAAACCTCCCTGTCTATGTAACCCCCATCAAACCCTATATACCTCCCTGTCTCTGTAACCCACTCCAACCCCTATAAACCTCCCTGTCTCTGTAACCCACTCCAACCCCTATAAACCTCCCTGTCTCTGTCACCCCCGCCAAACCCTATAAACCTCCCTGTCTCTGTAACCCACTCCAAACCCAATAAACCTCCCTGTCTCTGTAACCCACTCCAAACCACTATAGACCTCCCTGTCTCTGTAACCCACTCCAAACCCTTTAAACCTCCCTGTCTCTGTAACCCCCACCAAATCCTATAGACCTCCCAGTCTCTGTAACACACTCCAACCCCTATAAACCTCCCTGTCTCTGTAACCCCCACCAACCCCTATAAACCTCCGTCTCTGTAACCCCCACCAACCCCTATAAACCTCCCTGTCTCTGTAACCCACTCCAACCCCTATAAACCTCCCTGTCTGCGTAACCCACTCCAAACCCTATAAACCTCCCTGTCTCTGTAACCCCCACCAAACACTATAGACCTCCCTGTCTCTGTAACCCACAGCAAAACCTATAGACCTCCCTGTCTCTGTAACCCCCACCAAACCCTATAAACCTCACTGTCTCTGTAACCCGCACCAAACCCTATAAACCTCCCTGTCACTGTAACCCACTCCAACCCCTCTAAACCTCCCTGTCTCTGTAACCCCCACCAAACCCTATAAACCTCCCTGTCTCTGTAACCCACTCCAAACCCCTATAAACCTCAATGACTCTGTAACCCCCACCAAACCCTATAAACCTCCCTGTCTCTGTAACCCACTCCAACCCCTATAAACCACCCTGTCTCTGTAACCCACTCCAACCACTATAAACCTCCCTGTCTCTGTAACCCACTCCAACGCATATAAACCTCCCTGTCTCTGTATCCCACTCCAACCCCTATAAACCCCCGTCTCTGTAACCCCCACCAAACCCTATAAACCTCCGTCTCTGTAACCCCCACCAAACCCTATAAACCTCCCTGTCTCTGTAACCCACTCCAACCCCTCTAAACCACCCTGTCTCTGTAACCCCCACCTAACCCTATAAACCTCCCTGTCTCTGTAACCCCCACCAAACCCTATATACCTCCGTCTCTGTAACCCACACCAACCCCTATAAACCACCGTCTCTGTAACCCACTCGAAACGCTATAAACCTCCTTGTCTCTGTAACCCACTCCAACCCCTATAAACCTCCCTGTCTCAGTAACCCATTCCAACCCCTATAGACCTCCCTGTCTCTGTAACCCCCACCTAACCCTATAAACTTCCCTGTCTCTGTAACCACCACCAAACCCTATAGACCTCCGTCTCTGTAACCCCCACCAACCCCTATAAACCTCCCTGTCTCTGTAACCCACTCCAAACCCTTTAAACCTCCCTGTCTCAGTAACCCCCACCAAACCCTATAAACCTCCCTGTCTCTGTAACCCACTCCAAACCCCTATAAACCTCCCTGTCTCTGTAACCCCCACCAAACCCTATAGACCTCCCAGTCTCTGTAACACACTCCAACCCCTATAAACCTCCCTGTCTCTGTAACCCCCACCAACCCCTATAAACCTCCGTCTCTGTAACCCCCACCAACCCCTATAAACCTCCCTGTCTCTGTAACCCACTCCAACCCCTATAAACCTCCCTGTCTGTGTAACCCACTCCAAACCCAATAAACCTCCCTGTCTCTGAAACCCCCACCAAACCCTATAAACCTCACTGTCTCTGTAACCCGCACCAAACCCTATAAACCTCCCTGTCACTGTAACCCACACCAAACCCTCTAAACCTCCCTGTCTCTGTAACCCCCACCAAACCCTATAAACCTCCCTGTCTCTGTAACCCACTCCAAACCCCTATAAACCTCAATGACTCTGTAACCCTCACCAAACCCTATAAACCTCCCTGTCTCTGTAACCCACTCCAACCCCTATAAACCACCCTGTCTCTGTAACCCACTCCAACCACTATAAACCTCCCTGTCTCTGTAACCCACTCCAACGCATATAAACCTCCCTGTCTCTGTAACCCACTCCAACCGCTATAAACCTCCGTCTCTGTAACCCCCACCAAACCCTATAAACCTCCGTCTCTGTAACCCCCACCAAACCCTATAAACCTCCCTGTCTCTGTAACCCACTCCAACCCCTCTAAACCACCCTGTCTCTGTAACCCCCACCTAACCCTATAAACCTCCCTGTCTCTGTAACCCCCACCAAACCCTATATACCTCCGTCTCTGTAACCCCCACCAACCCCTATAAACCTCCGTCTCTGTAACCCACTCGAAACGCTATAAACCTCCTTGTCTCTGTAACCCACTCCAACCCCTATAAACCTCCCTGTCTCAGTAACCCATTCCAACCCCTATAGACCTCCCTGTCTTTGTAACCCACTCCAACCCCTATAAACCTCCCTGTCTCTGTAACCCCCACCTAACCCTATAAACTTCCCTGTCTCTGTAACCACCACCAAACCCTATAGACCTCCGTCTCTGTAACCCCCACCAAACCCTATAAACCTCCCTGTCTCTGTAACCCACTCCAAACCCTTTAAACCTCCCTGTCTCAGTAACCCCCACCAAACCCTATAAACCTCCCTGTCTCTGTAACCCACTCCAAACCCCTATAAACCTCCCTGTCTCTGTAACCCCCACCAAACCCTATAGACCTCCCAGTCTCTGTAACACACTCCAACCCCTATAAACCTCCCTGTCTCTGTAACCCCCACCAACCCCTATAAACCTCCGTCTCTGTAACCCCCACCAACCCCTATAAACCTCCCTGTCTCTGTAACCCACTCCAACCCCTATAAACCTCCCTGTCTGTGTAACCCACTCCAAACCCTATAAACCTCCCTGTCTCTGTAACCCCCACCAAACACTATAGACCTCCCTGTCTCTGTAACCCACAGCAAACCCTATAGACCTCCCTGTCTCTGAAACCCCCACCAAACCCTCTAAACCTCCCTGTCTCTGTAACCCCCACCAAACCCTATAAACCTCCCTGTCTCTGTAACCCACTCCAAACCCCTATAAACCTCAATGACTCTGTAACCCCCACCAAACCCTATAAACCTCCCTGTCTCTGTAACCCACTCCAACCCCTATAAACCACCCTGTCTCTGTAACCCACTCCAACCACTATAAACCTCCCTGTCTCTGTAACCCACTCCAACGCATATAAACCTCCCTGTCTCTGTAACCCACTCCAACCCCTATAAACCTCCGTCTCTGTAACCCCCACCAAACCCTATAAACCTCCGTCTCTGTAACCCCCACCAAACCCTATAAACCTCCCTGTCTCTGTAACCCACTCCAACCCCTCTAAACCACCCTGTCTCTGTAACCCCCACCTAACCCTATAAACCTCCCTGTCTCTGTAACCCCCACCAAACCCTATATACCTCCGTCTCTGTAACCCCCACCAACCCCTATAAAACTCCGTCTCTGTAACCCACTCGAAACGCTATAAACCTCCTTGTCTCTGTAACCCACTCCAACCCCTATAAACCTCCCTGTCTCTGTAACCCATTCCAACCCCTATAGACCTCCCTGTCTTTGTAACCCACTCCAACCCCTATAAACCTCCCTGTCTCTGTAACCCCCACCTAACCCTATAAACTTCCCTGTCTCTGTAACCACCACCAAACCCTAAAGACCTCCCTGTCTCTGTAACCCCCACCAACCACTATAAACCTCCTTCTCTGTAACCCCCACCAAACCCTATAGACCTCCCTGTCTCTGTAACCCCCCCCCAAATCCTATAGACCTCCATGTCTGTAACCCCCACCAACCCCTATAAACCTCCCTGTCTCTGTAACCCCCATTTAACCCTATAAACCTCCCTGTCTCTGTAACCCACTCCATCCCCTATAAACCTCCCTGTCTCTGTAACCCACTCCAACCCCTATAAACCTCCCTGTCTCTGTAACCCCCACCAACCCCTATACACCTCCCTGTATCTGTAACCCCCACCAAACCCTATAAACTTCCATGTCTCTGTAACCCACTCCAAACCCTATAAACCTCCCTGTCTCTGTAACCCCCACCAAACCCTATAAACCTCCCTGTCTCTGTAACCCCCATCAAACCCTATAAACCTCCCTGTCTCTGTAACCCACTCCAACCCCTATAAACTACCCTGTCTCTGTAACCCACTCCAACCCCTATAAACCTCCCTGTCTCTGTAACCCCCACCAACCCCTATACACCTCCCTGTCTCTGTAACGCCCACAAACCCCTATAAACCTCCCTGTCCCTGTAACACACTCCAACCCCTATAGACATCCCTGTCTCTGTAACCCACTCCAAACCCTATAAACCTCCCTGTCTCTGTAAACCCCACCAAACCCTATAAACCTCCCTGTCTCTGTAACCCCCACCAAACCCTATATACCTCCATCTCGTTAACCCACACCAACCACTATAAACCTCCCTGTCTCTGTAACCTACTCCAACCCCTATAAACCTCCGTCTCTGTAACCCCCACCAAACCATATAAACCTCCGTCTCTGTAACCCCCACCAAACCCTATAAATATCCCTGTCTCTGTAACCCACTCCAACCCCTCTAAACCACCCTGTCTCTGTAACCCCCTCCTAACCCTATAAACCTCCCTGTCTCTGTAACCCCCACCAAACCCTATATACCTCCGTCTCTGTAACCCCCACCAACCCCTATAAACCTCCGTCTCTGTAACCCACTCCAACCCCTATAAACCTCCCTGTCTCTGTAACCATTTCCAACCCCTATAGACCTCCCTGTCTTTGTAACCCACTCCAACCCCTATAAACCTCCCTGTCTCTGTAACCCCCACCTAACCCTATCAACTTCCCTGTCTCTGTAACCACCACCAAACCCTATAGACCTCCGTCTCTGTAACCCCCACCAACTCCTATAAACCTCCCTGCCTCTGTAACCCAATCCAAACCCATTAAACCTCCCTGTCTCTGTAACCCCCACCAAACCCTATAAACCTCCCTGTCTCTGTAACCCACTCCAAACCCCTATAAACCTCCCTGACTCTGTAACCCCCACCAAACCCTATAAACCTCCCTGTCTCTGTAACCCACTCCAAACCCCTATAAACCTCCCTGTCTCTGTAACCCCCACCAAACCCTATAAACCTCCCTGTCTCTGTAACCCACTCCAACACCGATAAACATCCCTGTCTCTGTAACCCACTCCGAACCCTATAAACCTCCGTCTCTGTAACCCCCACCAAACCCTATATACCTCCGTCTCTGTAACCCCCACCAACCCCTATAAACCTCCGTCTCTGTAACCCACTCGAAACGCTATAAACCTCCTTGTCTCTGTAACCCACTCCAACCCCTATAAACCTCCCTGTCTCAGTAACCCATTCCAACCCCTATAGACCTCCCTGTCTTTGTAACCCACTCCAACCCCTATAAACCTCCCTGTCTCTGTAACCCCCACCTAACCCTATAAACTTCCCTGTCTCTGTAACCACCACCAAACCCTGTAGACCTCCGTCTCTGTAACCCCCACCAAACCCTATAAACCTCCCTGTCTCTGTAACCCACTCCAAACCCTTTAAACCTCCCTGTCTCAGTAACCCCCACCAAACCCTATAAACCTCCCTGTCTCTGTAACCCACTCCAAACCCCTATAAACCTCCCTGTCTCTGTATCCCCCACCAAACCCTATAGACCTCCCAGTCTCTGTAACACACTCCAACCCCTATAAACCTCCCTGTCTCTGTAACCCCCACCAACCCCTATAAACCTCCGTCTCTGTAACCCCCACCAACCCCTATAAACCTCCCTGTCTCTGTAACCCACTCCAACCCCTATAAACCTCCCTGTCTGTGTAACCCACTCCAAACCCTATAAACCTCCCTGTCTCTGTAACCCCCACCAAACACTATAGACCTCCCTGTCTCTGTAACCCACAGCAAACCCTATAGACCTCCCTGTCTCTGAAACCCCCACCAAACCCTCTAAACCTCCCTGTCTCTGTAACCCCCACCAAACCCTATAAACCTCCCTATCTCTGTAACCCACTCCAAACCCCTATAAACCTCAATGACTCTGTAACCCCCACCAAACCCTATAAACCTCCCTGTCTCTGTAACCCACTCCAACCCCTATAAACCACCCTGTCTCTGTAACCCACTCCAACCACTATAAACCTCCCTGTCTCTGTAACCCACTCCAACGCATATAAACCTCCCTGTCTCTGTAACCCACTCCAACCCCTATAAACCTCCGTCTCTGTAACCCCCACCAAACCCTATAAACCTCCGTCTCTGTAACCCCCACCAAACCCTATAAACCTCCCTGTCTCTGTAACCCACTCCAACCCCTCTAAACCACCCTGTCTCTGTAACCCCCACCTAACCCTATAAACCTCCCTGTCTCTGTAACCCCCACCAAACCCTATATACCTCCGTCTCTGTAACCCCCACCAACCCCTATAAACCTCCGTCTCTGTAACCCACTCGAAACGCTATAAACCTCCTTGTCTCTGTAACCCACTCCAACCCCTATAAACCTCCCTGTCTCTGTAACCCATTCCAACCCCTATAGACCTCCCTGTCTTTGTAACCCACTCCAACCCCTATAAACCTCCCTGTCTCTGTAACCCCCACCTAACCCTATAAACTTCCCTGTCTCTGTAACCACCACCAAACCCTAAAGACCTCCCTGTCTCTGTAACCCCCACCAACCACTATAAACCTCCTTCTCTGTAACCCCCACCAAACCCTATAGACCTCCCTGTCTCTGTAACCCCCCCCCAAATCCTATAGACCTCCATGTCTGTAACCCCCACCAACCCCTATAAACCTCCCTGTCTCTGTAACCCCCATTTAACCCTATAAACCTCCCTGTCTCTGTAACCCACTCCATCCCCTATAAACCTCCCTGTCTCTGTAACCCACTCCAACCCCTATAAACCTCCCTGTCTCTGTAACCCCCACCAACCCCTATACACCTCCCTGTATCTGTAACCCCCACCAAACCCTATAAACTTCCCTGTCTCTGTAACCCACTCCAAACCCTATAAACCTCCCTGTCTCTGTAACCCCCACCAAACCCTATAAACCTCCCTGTCTCTGTAACCCCCATCAAACCCTATAAACCTCCCTGTCTCTGTAACCCACTCCAACCCCTATAAACTACCCTGTCTCTGTAACCCACTCCAACCCCTATAAACCTCCCTGTCTCTGTAACCCCCACCAACCCCTATACACCTCCCTGTCTCTGTAACGCCCACAAACCCCTATAAACCTCCCTGTCCCTGTAACACACTCCAACCCCTATAGACATCCCTGTCTCTGTAACCCACTCCAAACCCTATAAACCTCCCTGTCTCTGTAAACCCCACCAAACCCTATAAACCTCCCTGTCTCTGTAACCCCCACCAAACCCTATATACCTCCATCTCGTTAACCCACACCAACCACTATAAACCTCCCTGTCTCTGTAACCTACTCCAACCCCTATAAACCTCCGTCTCTGTAACCCCCACCAAACCCTATAAACCTCCGTCTCTGTAACCCCCACCAAACCCTATAAATATCCCTGTCTCTGTAACCCACTCCAACCCCTCTAAACCACCCTGTCTCTGTAACCCCCTCCTAACCCTATAAACCTCCCTGTCTCTGTAACCCCCACCAAACCCTATATACCTCCGTCTCTGTAACCCCCACCAACCCCTATAAACCTCCGTCTCTGTAACCCACTCCAACCCCTATAAACCTCCCTGTCTCTGTAACCATTTCCAACCCCTATAGACCTCCCTGTCTTTGTAACCCACTCCAACCCCTATAAACCTCCCTGTCTCTGTAACCCCCACCTAACCCTATAAACTTCCCTGTCTCTGTAACCACCACCAAACCCTATAGACCTCCGTCTCTGTAACCCCCACCAACTCCTATAAACCTCCCTGTCTCTGTAACCCAATCCAAACCCATTAAACCTCCCTGTCTCTGTAACCCCCACCAAACCCTATAAACCTCCCTGTCTCTGTAACCCACTCCAAACCCCTATAAACCTCCCTGACTCTGTAACCCCCACCAAACCCTATAAACCTCCCTGTCTCTGTAACCCACTCCAAACCCCTATAAACCTCCCTGTCTCTGTAACCCCCACCAAACCCTATAAACCTCCCTGTCTCTGTAACCCACTCCAACACCGATAAACATCCCTGTCTCTGTAACCCACTCCGAACCCTATAAACCTCCGTCTCTGTAACCCCCACCAAACCCTATATACCTCCGTCTCTGTAACCCCCACCAACCCCTATAAACCTCCGTCTCTGTAACCCACTCGAAACGCTATAAACCTCCTTGTCTCTGTAACCCACTCCAACCCCTATAAACCTCCCTGTCTCAGTAACCCATTCCAACCCCTATAGACCTCCCTGTCTTTGTAACCCACTCCAACCCCTATAAACCTCCCTGTCTCTGTAACCCCCACCTAACCCTATAAACTTCCCTGTCTCTGTAACCACCACCAAACCCTATAGACCTCCGTCTCTGTAACCCCCACCAAACCCTATAAACCTCCCTGTCTCTGTAACCCACTCCAAACCCTTTAAACCTCCCTGTCTCAGTAACCCCCACCAAACCCTATAAACCTCCCTGTCTCTGTAACCCACTCCAAACCCCTATAAACCTCCCTGTCTCTGTAACCCCCACCAAACCCTATAGACCTCCCAGTCTCTGTAACACACTCCAACCCCTATAAACCTCCCTGTCTCTGTAACCCCCACCAACCCCTATAAACCTCCGTCTCTGTAACCCCCACCAACCCCTATAAACCTCCCTGTCTCTGTAACCCACTCCAACCCCTATAAACCTCCCTGTCTGTGTAACCCACTCCAAACCCTATAAACCTCCCTGTCTCTGTAACCCCCACCAAACACTATAGACCTCCCTGTCTCTGTAACCCACAGCAAACCCTATAGACCTCCCTGTCTCTGAAACCCCCACCAAACCCTCTAAACCTCCCTGTCTCTGTAACCCCCACCAAACCCTATAAACCTCCCTGTCTCTGTAACCCACTCCAAACCCCTATAAACCTCAATGACTCTGTAACCCCCACCAAACCCTATAAACCTCCCTGTCTCTGTAACCCACTCCAACCCCTATAAACCACCCTGTCTCTGTAACCCACTCCAACCACTATAAACCTCCCTGTCTCTGTAACCCACTCCAACGCATATAAACCTCCCTGTCTCTGTAACCCACTCCAACCCCTATAAACCTCCGTCTCTGTAACCCCCACCAAACCCTATAAACCTCCGTCTCTGTAACCCCCACCAAACCCTATAAACCTCCCTGTCTCTGTAACCCACTCCAACCCCTCTAAACCACCCTGTCTCTGTAACCCCCACCTAACCCTATAAACCTCCCTGTCTCTGTAACCCCCACCAAACCCTATATACCTCCGTCTCTGTAACCCCCACCAACCCCTATAAACCTCCGTCTCTGTAACCCACTCGAAACGCTATAAACCTCCTTGTCTCTGTAACCCACTCCAACCCCTATAAACCTCCCTGTCTCTGTAACCCATTCCAACCCCTATAGACCTCCCTGTCTTTGTAACCCACTCCAACCCCTATAAACCTCCCTGTCTCTGTAACCCCCACCTAACCCTATAAACTTCCCTGTCTCTGTAACCACCACCAAACCCTAAAGACCTCCCTGTCTCTGTAACCCCCACCAACCACTATAAACCTCCTTCTCTGTAACCCCCACCAAACCCTATAGACCTCCCTGTCTCTGTAACCCCCCCCCAAATCCTATAGACCTCCATGTCTGTAACCCCCACCAACCCCTATAAACCTCCCTGTCTCTGTAACCCCCATTTAACCCTATAAACCTCCCTGACTCTGTAACCCACTCCATCCCCTATAAACCTCCCTGTCTCTGTAACCCACTCCAACCCCTATAAACCTCCCTGTCTCTGTAACCCCCACCAACCCCTATACACCTCCCTGTATCTGTAACCCACACCAAACCCTATAAACTTCCCTGTCTCTGTAACCCACTCCAAACCCTATAAACCTCCCTGTCTCTGTAACCCCCACCAAACCCTATAAACCTCCCTGTCTCTGTAACCCCCATCAAACCCTATAAACCTCCCTGTCTCTGTAACCCACTCCAACCCCTATAAACTACCCTGTCTCTGTAACCCACTCCAACCCCTATAAACCTCCCTGTCTCTGTAACCCCCACCAACCCCTATACACCTCCCTGTCTCTGTAACGCCCACAAACCCCTATAAACCTCCCTGTCCCTGTAACACACTCCAACCCCTATAGACATCCCTGTCTCTGTAACCCACTCCAAACCCTATAAACCTCCCTGTCTCTGTAAACCCCACCAAACCCTATAAACCTCCCTGTCTCTGTTACCCCCACCAAACCCTATATACCTCCATCTCGTTAACCCACACCAACCACTATAAACCTCCCTGTCTCTGTAACCTACTCCAACCCCTATAAACCTCCGTCTCTGTAACCCCCACCAAACCCTATAAACCTCCGTCTCTGTAACCCCCACCAAACCCTATAAATATCCCTGTCTCTGTAACCCACTCCAACCCCTCTAAACCACCCTGTCTCTGTAACCCCCTCCTAACCCTATAAACCTCCCTGTCTCTGTAACCCCCACCAAACCCTATATACCTCCGTCTCTGTAACCCCCACCAACCCCTATAAACCTCCGTCTCTGTAACCCACTCCAACCCCTATAAACCTCCCTGTCTCTGTAACCATTTCCAACCCCTATAGACCTCCCTGTCTTTGTAACCCACTCCAACCCCTATAAACCTCCCTGTCTCTGTAACCCCCACCTAACCCTATAAACTTCCCTGTCTCTGTAACCACCACCAAACCCTATAGACCTCCGTCTCTGTAACCCCCACCAACTCCTATAAACCTCCCTGTCTCTGTAACCCAATCCAAACCCATTAAACCTCCCTGTCTCTGTAACCCCCACCAAACCCTATAAACCTCCCTGTCTCTGTAACCCACTCCAAACCCCTATAAACCTCCCTGACTCTGTAACCCCCACCAAACCCTATAAACCTCCCTGTCTCTGTAACCCACTCCAAACCCCTATAAACCTCCCTGTCTCTGTAACCCCCACCAAACCCTATAAACCTCCCTGTCTCTGTAACCCACTCCAACACCGATAAACATCCCTGTCTCTGTAACCCACTCCGAACCCTATAAACCTCCGTCTCTGTAACCCCCACCAAACCCTATATACCTCCGTCTCTGTAACCCCCACCAACCCCTATAAACCTCCGTCTCTGTAACCCACTCGAAACGCTATAAACCTCCTTGTCTCTGTAACCCACTCCAACCCCTATAAACCTCCCTGTCTCAGTAACCCATTCCAACCCCTATAGACCTCCCTGTCTTTGTAACCCACTCCAACCCCTATAAACCTCCCTGTCTCTGTAACCCCCACCTAACCCTATAAACTTCCCTGTCTCTGTAACCACCACCAAACCCTATAGACCTCCGTCTCTGTAACCCCCACCAAACCCTATAAACCTCCCTGTCTCTGTAACCCACTCCAAACCCTTTAAACCTCCCTGTCTCAGTAACCCCCACCAAACCCTATAAACCTCCCTGTCTCTGTAACCCACTCCAAACCCCTATAAACCTCCCTGTCTCTGTAACCCCCACCAAACCCTATAGACCTCCCAGTCTCTGTAACACACTCCAACCCCTATAAACCTCCCTGTCTCTGTAACCCCCACCAACCCCTATAAACCTCCGTCTCTGTAACCCCCACCAACCCCTATAAACCTCCCTGTCTCTGTAACCCACTCCAACCCCTATAAACCTCCCTGTCTGTGTAACCCACTCCAAACCCTATAAACCTCCCTGTCTCTGTAACCCCCACCAAACACTATAGACCTCCCTGTCTCTGTAACCCACAGCAAACCCTATAGACCTCCCTGTCTCTGAAACCCCCACCAAACCCTCTAAACCTCCCTGTCTCTGTAACCCCCACCAAACCCTATAAACCTCCCTGTCTCTGTAACCCACTCCAAACCCCTATAAACCTCAATGACTCTGTAACCCCCACCAAACCCTATAAACCTCCCTGTCTCTGTAACCCACTCCAACCCCTATAAACCACCCTGTCTCTGTAACCCACTCCAACCACTATAAACCTCCCTGTCTCTGTAACCCACTCCAACGCATATAAACCTCCCTGTCTCTGTAACCCACTCCAACCCCTATAAACCTCCGTCTCTGTAACCCCCACCAAACCCTATAAACCTCCGTCTCTGTAACCCCCACCAAACCCTATAAACCTCCCTGTCTCTGTAACCCACTCCAACCCCTCTAAACCACCCTGTCTCTGTAACCCCCACCTAACCCTATAAACCTCCCTGTCTCTGTAACCCCCACCAAACCCTATATACCTCCGTCTCTGTAACCCCCACCAACCCCTATAAACCTCCGTCTCTGTAACCCACTCGAAACGCTATAAACCTCCTTGTCTCTGTAACCCACTCCAACCCCTATAAACCTCCCTGTCTCTGTAACCCATTCCAACCCCTATAGACCTCCCTGTCTTTGTAACCCACTCCAACCCCTATAAACCTCCCTGTCTCTGTAACCCCCACCTAACCCTATAAACTTCCCTGTCTCTGTAACCACCACCAAACCCTATAGACCTCCGTCTCTGTAACCCCCACCAACCCCTATAAACCTCCCTGTCTCTGTAACTCACTCCAAACCCTTTAAACCTCCCTGTCTCAGTAACCCCCACCAAACCCTATAAACCTCCCTGTCTCTGTAACCCCCTCCAAACCCCTATAAACCTCCCTGACTCTGTAACCCCCACCAAACCCTATAAACCTCCCTGTCTCTGTAACCCACTCCAAACCCCTATAAACCTCCCTGTCTCTGTAACCCCCACCAAACCCTATAAACCTCCCTGTCTCTGTAACCCACTCCAACACCGATAAATCTCCCTGTCTCTGTAACCCACTCCGAACCCTATAAACCTCCGTCATTGTATCTCCCACCAACCCCTATAAACCTCCCTGTCTCTGTAACCCCCACCAAACCCTATAAACCTCCATGTCTCTGTAACCCACTCCAACCGCTATAAACCTCCCTGTCTCTGTAACCCACTCCAACCCCTATAAACCTCCCAGTCTCTGTAACCCACTCCAACGCATATAAACCTCCCTGTCTCTGTAACCCACTACAACCCCTATAAACCTCCGTCTCTGTAACCCCCACCAAACCCTATAAACCTCAGTCTCTGTAACCCCCACCAAACCCTATAAACCTCCCTGTCTCTGTAACCCACTCCAACCCCTCTAAACCACCCTGTCTCTGTAACCCCCACCAAACCCTATAAAACTCCCTGTCTCTGTAACCCCCACCACACCCTATATACCTCCATCTCTGTAACCCCCACAAACCCCTATAATCCTCCCTGTCTATGTAACCCCCATCAAACCCTATATACCTCCCTGTCTCTGTAACCCACTCCAACCCCTATTATCCTCCCGGTGTCTGTAACCCCCACCAAACCCTATAAACCTCCCTGTCTCTGTAACCCACTCCAACCCCTATAAACCTCCCTGTCTCTGTAACCCACTCCAACCCCTATAAATCTCCATGTCTCTGTAACCCACTCCAACCCCTATATACCTCCCTGTCTCTGTAACCCACTCCAACCCCTATAGACCTCCCTGTCTCTGTAACCCCCACCAAGCCCTATAAACCTCCCTGTCTCTGTAACACCCTCCAACACCTATAAACCTCCGTCTCTGTAACCCCCACCAGACCCTATAGACCTCCCTGACTCTGTAACCCCCACCAACCCCTATAAACCTCCGTCTCTGTAACCCACTCGAAACGCTATAAACCTCCTTGTCTCTGTAACCCACTCCAACCCCTATAAACCTCCCTGTCTCTGTAACCCATTCCAACCCCTATAGACCTCCCTGTCTTTGTAACCCACTCCAACCCCTATAAACCTCCCTGTCTCTGTAACCCCCACCTAACCCTATAAACTTCCCTGTCTCTGTAACCACCACCAAACCCTAAAGACCTCCCTGTCTCTGTAACCCCCACCAACCACTATAAACCTCCTTCTCTGTAACCCCCACCAAACCCTATAGACCTCCCTGTCTCTGTAACCCCCCCCCAAATCCTATAGACCTCCATGTCTGTAACCCCCACCAACCCCTATAAACCTCCCTGTCTCTGTAACCCCCATTTAACCCTATAAACCTCCCTGACTCTGTAACCCACTCCATCCCCTATAAACCTCCCTGTCTCTGTAACCCACTCCAACCCCTATAAACCTCCCTGTCTCTGTAACCCCCACCAACCCCTATACACCTCCCTGTATCTGTAACCCACACCAAACCCTATAAACTTCCCTGTCTCTGTAACCCACTCCAAACCCTATAAACCTCCCTGTCTCTGTAACCCCCACCAAACCCTATAAACCTCCCTGTCTCTGTAACCCCCATCAAACCCTATAAACCTCCCTGTCTCTGTAACCCACTCCAACCCCTATAAACTACCCTGTCTCTGTAACCCACTCCAACCCCTATAAACCTCCCTGTCTCTGTAACCCCCACCAACCCCTATACACCTCCCTGTCTCTGTAACGCCCACAAACCCCTATAAACCTCCCTGTCCCTGTAACACACTCCAACCCCTATAGACATCCCTGTCTCTGTAACCCACTCCAAACCCTATAAACCTCCCTGTCTCTGTAAACCCCACCAAACCCTATAAACCTCCCTGTCTCTGTTACCCCCACCAAACCCTATATACCTCCATCTCGTTAACCCACACCAACCACTATAAACCTCCCTGTCTCTGTAACCTACTCCAACCCCTATAAACCTCCGTCTCTGTAACCCCCACCAAACCCTATAAACCTCCGTCTCTGTAACCCCCACCAAACCCTATAAATATCCCTGTCTCTGTAACCCACTCCAACCCCTCTAAACCACCCTGTCTCTGTAACCCCCTCCTAACCCTATAAACCTCCCTGTCTCTGTAACCCCCACCAAACCCTATATACCTCCGTCTCTGTAACCCCCACCAACCCCTATAAACCTCCGTCTCTGTAACCCACTCCAACCCCTATAAACCTCCCTGTCTCTGTAACCATTTCCAACCCCTATAGACCTCCCTGTCTTTGTAACCCACTCCAACCCCTATAAACCTCCCTGTCTCTGTAACCCCCACCTAACCCTATAAACTTCCCTGTCTCTGTAACCACCACCAAACCCTATAGACCTCCGTCTCTGTAACCCCCACCAACTCCTATAAACCTCCCTGTCTCTGTAACCCAATCCAAACCCATTAAACCTCCCTGTCTCTGTAACCCCCACCAAACCCTATAAACCTCCCTGTCTCTGTAACCCACTCCAAACCCCTATAAACCTCCCTGACTCTGTAACCCCCACCAAACCCTATAAACCTCCCTGTCTCTGTAACCCACTCCAAACCCCTATAAACCTCCCTGTCTCTGTAACCCCCACCAAACCCTATAAACCTCCCTGTCTCTGTAACCCACTCCAACACCGATAAACATCCCTGTCTCTGTAACCCACTCCGAACCCTATAAACCTCCGTCTCTGTAACCCCCACCAAACCCTATATACCTCCGTCTCTGTAACCCCCACCAACCCCTATAAACCTCCGTCTCTGTAACCCACTCGAAACGCTATAAACCTCCTTGTCTCTGTAACCCACTCCAACCCCTATAAACCTCCCTGTCTCAGTAACCCATTCCAACCCCTATAGACCTCCCTGTCTTTGTAACCCACTCCAACCCCTATAAACCTCCCTGTCTCTGTAACCCCCACCTAACCCTATAAACTTCCCTGTCTCTGTAACCACCACCAAACCCTATAGACCTCCGTCTCTGTAACCCCCACCAAACCCTATAAACCTCCCTGTCTCTGTAACCCACTCCAAACCCTTTAAACCTCCCTGTCTCAGTAACCCCCACCAAACCCTATAAACCTCCCTGTCTCTGTAACCCACTCCAAACCCCTATAAACCTCCCTGTCTCTGTAACCCCCACCAAACCCTATAGACCTCCCAGTCTCTGTAACACACTCCAACCCCTATAAACCTCCCTGTCTCTGTAACCCCCACCAACCCCTATAAACCTCCGTCTCTGTAACCCCCACCAACCCCTATAAACCTCCCTGTCTCTGTAACCCACTCCAACCCCTATAAACCTCCCTGTCTGTGTAACCCACTCCAAACCCTATAAACCTCCCTGTCTCTGTAACCCCCACCAAACACTATAGACCTCCCTGTCTCTGTAACCCACAGCAAACCCTATAGACCTCCCTGTCTCTGAAACCCCCACCAAACCCTCTAAACCTCCCTGTCTCTGTAACCCCCACCAAACCCTATAAACCTCCCTGTCTCTGTAACCCACTCCAAACCCCTATAAACCTCAATGACTCTGTAACCCCCACCAAACCCTATAAACCTCCCTGTCTCTGTAACCCACTCCAACCCCTATAAACCACCCTGTCTCTGTAACCCACTCCAACCACTATAAACCTCCCTGTCTCTGTAACCCACTCCAACGCATATAAACCTCCCTGTCTCTGTAACCCACTCCAACCCCTATAAACCTCCGTCTCTGTAACCCCCACCAAACCCTATAAACCTCCGTCTCTGTAACCCCCACCAAACCCTATAAACCTCCCTGTCTCTGTAACCCACTCCAACCCCTCTAAACCACCCTGTCTCTGTAACCCCCACCTAACCCTATAAACCTCCCTGTCTCTGTAACCCCCACCAAACCCTATATACCTCCGTCTCTGTAACCCCCACCAACCCCTATAAACCTCCGTCTCTGTAACCCACTCGAAACGCTATAAACCTCCTTGTCTCTGTAACCCACTCCAACCCCTATAAACCTCCCTGTCTCTGTAACCCATTCCAACCCCTATAGACCTCCCTGTCTTTGTAACCCACTCCAACCCCTATAAACCTCCCTGTCTCTGTAACCCCCACCTAACCCTATAAACTTCCCTGTCTCTGTAACCACCACCAAACCCTATAGACCTCCGTCTCTGTAACCCCCACCAACCCCTATAAACCTCCCTGTCTCTGTAACTCACTCCAAACCCTTTAAACCTCCCTGTCTCAGTAACCCCCACCAAACCCTATAAACCTCCCTGTCTCTGTAACCCCCTCCAAACCCCTATAAACCTCCCTGACTCTGTAACCCCCACCAAACCCTATAAACCTCCCTGTCTCTGTAACCCACTCCAAACCCCTATAAACCTCCCTGTCTCTGTAACCCCCACCAAACCCTATAAACCTCCCTGTCTCTGTAACCCACTCCAACACCGATAAATCTCCCTGTCTCTGTAACCCACTCCGAACCCTATAAACCTCCGTCATTGTATCTCCCACCAACCCCTATAAACCTCCCTGTCTCTGTAACCCCCACCAAACCCTATAAACCTCCATGTCTCTGTAACCCACTCCAACCGCTATAAACCTCCCTGTCTCTGTAACCCACTCCAACCCCTATAAACCTCCCAGTCTCTGTAACCCACTCCAACGCATATAAACCTCCCTGTCTCTGTAACCCACTACAACCCCTATAAACCTCCGTCTCTGTAACCCCCACCAAACCCTATAAACCTCAGTCTCTGTAACCCCCACCAAACCCTATAAACCTCCCTGTCTCTGTAACCCACTCCAACCCCTCTAAACCACCCTGTCTCTGTAACCCCCACCAAACCCTATAAAACTCCCTGTCTCTGTAACCCCCACCACACCCTATATACCTCCATCTCTGTAACCCCCACAAACCCCTATAATCCTCCCTGTCTATGTAACCCCCATCAAACCCTATATACCTCCCTGTCTCTGTAACCCACTCCAACCCCTATTATCCTCCCGGTGTCTGTAACCCCCACCAAACCCTATAAACCTCCCTGTCTCTGTAACCCACTCCAACCCCTATAAACCTCCCTGTCTCTGTAACCCACTCCAACCCCTATAAATCTCCATGTCTCTGTAACCCACTCCAACCCCTATATACCTCCCTGTCTCTGTAACCCACTCCAACCCCTATAGACCTCCCTGTCTCTGTAACCCCCACCAAGCCCTATAAACCTCCCTGTCTCTGTAACACCCTCCAACACCTATAAACCTCCGTCTCTGTAACCCCCACCAGACCCTATAGACCTCCCTGACTCTGTAACCCCCACCAACCACTATAAACCTCCGTCTCTGTAACCCCCACCAAACCCCATAGACCTCTCTGTCTCTGTTACCCCCACCAAACCCTAAAGACCTCCCTGTCTCTGTAACTCCCACCAAACCCTATAGACCTCCCTGTCTCTGTAACCCCCACCAACCACTATAAACCTCCTTCTCTGTAACCCCCACCAAACCCTATAGACCTCCCTGTCTCTGTAACCCCCCCCCAAATCCTATAGACCTCCATGTCTGTAACCCCCACCAACCCCTATAAACCTCCCTGTCTCTGTAACCCCCATTTAACCCTATAAACCTCCCTGTCTCTGTAACCCACTCCATCCCCTATAAACCTCCCTGTCTCTGTAACCCACTCCAACCCCTATAAACCTCCCTGTCTCTGTAACCCCCACCAACCCCTATACACCTCCCTGTATCTGTAACCCCCACCAAACCCTATAAACTTCCCTGTCTCTGTAACCCACTCCAAACCCTATAAACCTCCCTGTCTCTGTAACCCCCACCAAACCCTATAAACCTCCCTGTCTCTGTAACCCCCATCAAACCCTATAAACCTCCCTGTCTCTGTAACCCACTCCAACCCCTATAAACTACCCTGTCTCTGTAACCCACTCCAACCCCTATAAACCTCCCTGTCTCTGTAACCCCCACCAACCCCTATACACCTCCCTGTCTCTGTAACGCCCACAAACCCCTATAAACCTCCCTGTCCCTGTAACACACTCCAACCCCTATAGACATCCCTGTCTCTGTAACCCACTCCAAACCCTATAAACCTCCCTGTCTCTGTAAACCCCACCAAACCCTATAAACCTCCCTGTCTCTGTAACCCCCACCAAACCCTATATACCTCCATCTCGTTAACCCACACCAACCACTATAAACCTCCCTGTCTCTGTAACCTACTCCAACCCCTATAAACCTCCGTCTCTGTAACCCCCACCAAACCCTATAAACCTCCGTCTCTGTAACCCCCACCAAACCCTATAAATATCCCTGTCTCTGTAACCCACTCCAACCCCTCTAAACCACCCTGTCTCTGTAACCCCCTCCTAACCCTATAAACCTCCCTGTCTCTGTAACCCCCACCAAACCCTATATACCTCCGTCTCTGTAACCCCCACCAACCCCTATAAACCTCCGTCTCTGTAACCCACTCCAACCCCTATAAACCTCCCTGTCTCTGTAACCATTTCCAACCCCTATAGACCTCCCTGTCTTTGTAACCCACTCCAACCCCTATAAACCTCCCTGTCTCTGTAACCCCCACCTAACCCTATAAACTTCCCTGTCTCTGTAACCACCACCAAACCCTATAGACCTCCGTCTCTGTAACCCCCACCAACTCCTATAAACCTCCCTGTCTCTGTAACCCAATCCAAACCCATTAAACCTCCCTGTCTCTGTAACCCCCACCAAACCCTATAAACCTCCCTGTCTCTGTAACCCACTCCAAACCCCTATAAACCTCCCTGACTCTGTAACCCCCACCAAACCCTATAAACCTCCCTGTCTCTGTAACCCACTCCAAACCCCTATAAACCTCCCTGTCTCTGTAACCCCCACCAAACCCTATAAACCTCCCTGTCTCTGTAACCCACTCCAACACCGATAAACATCCCTGTCTCTGTAACCCACTCCGAACCCTATAAACCTCCGTCTCTGTAACTCCCACCAACCCCTATAAACCTCCCTGTCTCTGTAACCGCCACCAACCCCTATAAACCTCCCTGTCTCTGTAACCCCCACCAAACCCTATAAACCTCCATGTCTCTGTAACCCACTCCAACCCCTATAAACCTCCCTGTCTCTGTAACCCACTCCAACCCCTATAAACCTCCCAGTCTCTGTAACCCACTCCAACGCATATAAACCTCCCTGTCTCTGTAGCCCACTCCATCCCCTATAAACCTCCGTCTCTGTAACCCCCACCAAACCCTATAAACCTCCGTCTCTGTAACCCCCACCAAACCCTATAAACCTCCCTGTCTCTGTAACCCACTCCAACCCCTCTAAACCACCCTGTCTCTGTAACCCCCACCAAACCCTATAAAACTCCCTGTCTCTGTAACCCCCACCACACCCTATATACCTCCATATCTGTAACCCCCACAAACCCCTATAAACCTCCCTGTCTATGTAACCCCCATCAAACCCTATATACCTCCCTGTCTCTGTAACCCACTCCAACCCCTATAAACCTCCCTGTCTCTGTAACCCACTCCAACCCCTATAAACCTCCCTGTCTCTGTCACCCCCGCCAAACCCAATAAACCTCCCTGTCTCTGTAACCCACTCCAAACCCCTATAGACCTCCCTGTCTCTGTAACCCACTCCAAACCCTTTAAACCTCCCTGTCTCTGTAACCCCCACCAAACCCTATAGACCTCCCAGTCTCTGTAACACACTCCAACCCCTATAAACCTCCCTGTCTCTGTAACCCCCACCAACCCCTATAAACCTCCGTCTCTGTAACCCCCACCAACCCCTATAAACCTCCCTGTCTCTGTAACCCACTCCAACCCCTATAAACCTCCCTGTCTGCGTAACCCACTCCAAACCCTATAAACCTCCCTGTCTCTGTAACCCCCACCAAACACTATAGACCTCCCTGTCTCTGTAACCCACAGCAAACCCTACAGACCTCCCTGTCTCTGTAACCCCCACCAAACCCTATAAACCTCACTGTCTCTGTAACCCGCACCAAACCCTATAAACGTCCCTGTCACTGTAACCCACTCCAACCCCTCTAAACCTCCCTGTCTCTGTAACCCCCACCAAACCCTATAAACCTCCCTGTCTCTGTAACCCACTCCAAACCCCTATAAACCTCAATGACTCTGTAACCCCCACCAAACCCTATAAACCTCCCTGTCTCTGTAACCCACTCCAACCCCTATAAACCACCCTGTCTCTGTAACCCACTCCAACCACTATAAACCTCCCTGTCTCTGTAACCCACTCCAACGCATATAAACCTCCCTGTCTCTGTAACCCACTCCAACCCCTATAAACCCCCGTCTCTGTAACCCCCACCAAACCCTATAAACCTCCGTCTCTGTAACCCCCACCAAACCCTATAAACCTCCCTGTCTCTGTAACCCACTCCAACCCCTCTAAACCACCCTGTCTCTGTAACCCCCACCTAACCCTATAAACCTCCCTGTCTCTGTAACCCCCACCAAACCCTATATACCTCCGTCTCTGTAACCCACACCAACCCCTATAAACCACCGTCTCTGTAACCCACTCGAAACGCTATAAACCTCCTTGTCTCTGTAACCCACTCCAACCCCTATAAACCTCCCTGTCTCAGTAACCCATTCCAACCCCTATAGACCTCCCTGTCTTTGTAACCCACTCCAACCCCTATAAACCTCCCTGTCTCTGTAACCCCCACCTAACCCTATAAACTTCCCTGTCTCTGTAACCACCACCAAACCCTATAGACCTCCGTCTCTGTAACCCCCACCAACCCCTATAAACCTCCCTGTCTCTGTAACCCACTCCAAACCCCTATAAACCTCCCTGACTCTGTAACCCCCACCAAACCCTATAAACCTCCCTGTCTCTGTAACCCACTCCAAACCCCTATAAACCTCCCTGTCTCTGTAACCCCCACCAAACCCTATAAACCTCCCTGTCTCTGTAACCCACTCCAACACCGATAAACATCCCTGTCTCTGTAACCCACTCCGAACCCTATAAACCTCCGTCTCTGTAACTCCCACCAACCCCTATAAACATCCCTGTCTCTGTAAACGCCACCAACCCCTATAAACCTCCCTGTCTCTGTAACCCCCACCAAACCCTATAAACCTCCATGTCTCTGTAACCCACTCCAACCCCTATAAACCTCCCTGTCTCTGTAACCCACTCCAACCCCTATAAACCTCCCAGTCTCTGTAACCCACTCCAACGCATATAAACCTCCCTGTCTCTGTAGCCCACTCCATCCCCTATAAACCTCCGTCTCTGTAACCCCCACCAAACCCTATAAACATCCGTCTCTGTAACCCCCACCAAACCCTATAAACCTCCCTGTCTCTGTAACCCACTCCAACCCCTCTAAACCACCCTGTCTCTGTAACCCCCACCAAACCCTATAAAACTCCCTGTCTCTGTAACCCCCACCACACCCTATATACCTCCATATCTGTAACCCCCACAAACCCCTATAAACCTCCCTGTCTATGTAACCCCCATCAAACCCTATATACCTCCCTGTCTCTGTAACCCACTCCAACCCCTATAAACCTCCCTGTCTCTGTAACCCACTCCAACCCCTATAAACCTCCCTGTCTCTGTCACGCCCGCCAAACCCTATAAACATCCCTGTCTCTGTAACCCACTCCAAACCCAATAAACCTCCCTGTCTCTGTAACCCACTCCAAACCCCTATAGACCTCCCTGTCTCTGTAACCCACTCCAAACCCTTTAAACCTCTCTGTCTCTGTAACCCCCACCAAACCCTATAGACCTCCCAGTCTCTGTAACACACTCCAACCCCTATAAACCTCCCTGTCTCTGTAACCCCCACCAACCCCTATAAACCTCCGTCTCTGTAACCCCCACCAACCCCTATAAACCTCCCTGTCTCTGTAACCCACTCGAACCCCTATAAACCTCCCTGTCTGCGTAACCCACTCCAAACCCTATAAACCTCCCTGTCTCTGTAACCCCCACCAAACACTATAGACCTCCCTGTCTCTGTAACCCACAGCAAACCCTATAGACCTCAATGACTCTGTAACCCCCACCAAACCCTATAAACCTCCCTGTCTCTGTAACCCACTCCAACCCCTATAAACCACCCTGTCTCTGTAACCCACTCCAACCACTATAAACCTCCCTGTCTCTGTAACCCACTCCAACGCATATAAACCTCCCTGTCTCTGTAACCCACTCCAACCCCTATAAACCCCCGTCTCTGTAACCCCCACCAAACCCTATAAACCTCCGTCTCTGTAACCCCCACCAAACCCTATAAACCTCCCTGTCTCTGTAACCCACTCCAACCCCTCTAAACCACCCTGTCTCTGTAACCCCCACCTAACCCTATAAACCTCCCTGTCTCTGTAACCCCCACCAAACCCTATATACCTCCGTCTCTGTAACCCACACCAACCCCTATAAACCACCGTCTCTGTAACCCACTCGAAACGCTATAAACCTCCTTGTCTCTGTAACCCACTCCAACCCCTATAAACCTCCCTGTCTCAGTAACCCATTCCAACCCCTATAGACCTCCCTGTCTTTGTAACCCACTCCAACCCCTATAAACCTCCCTGTCTCTGTAACCCCCACCTAACCCTATAAACTTCCCTGTCTCTGTAACCACCACCAAACCCTATAGACCTCCGTCTCTGTAACCCCCACCAACCCCTATAAACCTCCCTGTCTCTGTAACCCACTCCAAACCCTTTAAACCTCCCTGTCTCAGTAACCCCCACCAAACCCTATAAACCTCCCTGTCTCTGTAACCCACTCCAAACCCCTATAAACCTCCCTGTCTCTGTAACCCCCACCAAACCCTATAGACCTCCCAGTCTCTGTAACACACTCCAACCCCTATAAACCTCCCTGTCTCTGTAACCCCCACCAACCCCTATAAACCTCCGTCTCTGTAACCCCCACCAACCCCTATAAACCTCCCTGTCTCTGTAACCCACTCCAACCCCTATAAACCTCCCTGTCTGTGTAACCCACTCCAAACCCTATAAACCTCCCTGTCTCTGTAACCCCCACCAAACACTATAGACCTCCCTGTCTCTGTAACCCACAGCAAACCCTATAGACCTCCCTGTCTCTGAAACCCCCACCAAACCCTATAAACCTCACTGTCTCTGTAACCCGCACCAAACCCTATAAACCTCCCTGTCACTGTAACCCACTCCAAACCCTCTAAACCTCCCTGTCTCTGTAACCCCCACCAAACCCTATAAACCTCCCTGTCTCTGTAACCCACTCCAAACCCCTATAAACCTCAATGACTCTGTAACCCCCACCAAACCCTATAAACCTCCCTGTCTCTGTAACCCACTCCAACCCCTATAAACCACCCTGTCTCTGTAACCCACTCCAACCACTATAAACCTCCCTGTCTCTGTAACCCACTCCAACGCATATAAACCTCCCTGTCTCTGTAACCCACTCCAACCCCTATAAACCTCCGTCTCTGTAACCCCCACCAAACCCTATAAACCTCCGTCTCTGTAACCCCCACCAAACCCTATAAACCTCCCTGTCTCTGTAACCCACTCCAACCCCTCTAAACCACCCTGTCTCTGTAACCCCCACCTAACCCTATAAACCTCCCTGTCTCTGTAACCCCCACCAAACCCTATATACCTCCGTCTCTGTAACCCCCACCAACCCCTATAAACCTCCGTCTCTGTAACCCACTCGAAACGCTACAAACCTCCTTGTCTCTGTAACCCACTCCAACCCCTATAAACCTCCCTGTCTCTGTAACCCATTCCAACCCCTATAGACCTCCCTGTCTTTGTAACCCACTCCAACCCCTATAAACCTCCCTGTCTCTGTAACCCCCACCTAACCCTATAAACTTCCCTGTCTCTGTAACCACCACCAAACACTATAGACCTCCGTCTCTGTAACCCCCACCAACCCCTATAAACATCCCTGTCTCTGTAACTCACTCCAAACCCTTTAAACCTCCCTGTCTCAGTAACCCCCACCAAACCCTATAAACCTCCCTGTCTCTGTAACCCCCTCCAAACCCCTATAAACCTCCCTGACTCTGTAACCCCCACCAAACCCTATAAACCTCCCTGTCTCTGTAACCCACTCCAAACCCCTATAAACCTCCCTGTCTCTGTAACCCCCACCAAACCCTATAAACCTCCCTGTCTCTGTAACCCACTCCAACACCGATAAACCTCCCTGTCTCTGTAACACACTCCGAACCCTATCAACCTCCGTCTCTGTAACTCCCACCAACCCCTATAAACCTCCCTGTCTCTGTAACCCCCACCAAACCCTATAAACCTCCATGTCTCTGTAACCCACTCCAACCGCTATAAACCTCCCTGTCTCTGTAACCCACTCCAACCCCTATAAACCTCCCAGTCTCTGTAACCCACTCCAACGCATATAAACCTCCCTGTCTCTGTAACCCACTCCAACCCCTATAAACCTCCGTCTCTGTAACCCCCACCAAACCCTATAAACCTCCGTCTCTGTAACCCCCACCAAACCCTATAAACCTCCCTGTCTCTGTAACCCACTCCAACCCCTCTAAACCACCCTGTCTCTGTAACCCCCACCAAACCCTATAAAACTCCCTGTCTCTGTAACCCCCACCACACCCTATATACCTCCATATCTGTAACCCCCACAAACCCCTATAAACCTCCCTGTCTATGTAACCCCCATCAAACCCTATATACCTCCCTGTCTCTGTAACCCACTCCAACCCCTATAAACCTCCCTGTCTCTGTCACCCCCGCCAAACCCTATAAACCACCCTGTCTCTGTAACCCACTCCAAACCCTATAAACCTCCCTGTCTCTGTAACCCACTCCAAACCCAATAAACCTCCCTGTCTCTGTAACCCACTCCAAACCCTTTAAACCTCCCTGTCTCTGTAACTCCCACCAAACCCTATAAACCACCCTGTCTCTGTAACCCCACAGCAAACCCTATAGACCTCCCTGTCTCTGAAACCCCCACCAAACCCTATAAACCTCACTGTCTCTGTAACCCGCACCAAACCCTATAAACCTCCCTGTCACTGTAACCCACTCCAAACCCTCTAAACCTCCCTGTCTCTGTAACCCCCACCAAACCCTATAAACCTCCCTGTCTCTGTAACCCACTCCAAACCCCTATAAACCTCAATGACTCTGTAACCCCCACCAAACCCTATAAACCTCCCTGTCTCTGTAACCCACTCCAACCCCTATAAACCACCCTGTCTCTGTAACCCACTCCAACCACTATAAACATCCCTGTCTCTGTAACCCACTCCAACGCATATAAACCTCCCTGTCTCTGTAACCCACTGCAACCCCTATAAACCTCCGTCTCTGTAACCCCCACCAAACCCTATAAACCTCCGTCTCTGTAACCCCCACCAAACCCTATAAACCTCCCTGTCTCTGTAACTCACTCCAACCCCTCTAAACCACCCTGTCTCTGTAACCCCCACCTAACCCTATAAACCTCCCTGTCTCTGTAACCCCCACCAAACCCTATATACCTCCGTCTCTGTAACCCCCACCAACCCCTATAAACCTCCGTCTCTGTAACCCACTCGAAACGCTATAAACCTCCTTGTCTCTGTAACCCACTCCAACCCCTATAAACCTCCCTGTCTCTGTAACCCACTCCGAACCCTATAAACCTCCGTCATTGTAACTCCCACCAACCCATATAAACCTCCCTGTCTCTGTAACCCCCACCAAACCCTATAAACCTCCATGTCTCTGTAACCCACTCCAACCGCTATAAACCTCCCTGTCTCTGTAACCCACTCCAACCCCTATAAACCTCCCAGTCTCTGTAACCCACTCCAACGCATATAAACCTCCGTCTCTGTAACCCCCACCAAACCGTATAAACCTCCGTCTCTGTAACCCCCACCAAACCCTATAAACCTCCCTGTCTCTGTAACCCACTCCAACCCCTCTAAACCACCCTGTCTCTGTAACCCCCACCAAACCCTATAAAACTCCCTGTCTCTGTAACCCCCACCACACCCTATATACCTCCATCTCTGTAACCCCCACAAACCCCTATAAACCTCCCTGTCTATGTAACCCCCATCAAACCCTATATACCTCCCTGTCTCTGTAACCCACTCCAACCCCTATAAACCTCCCTGTCTCTGTCACCCCCGCCAAACCCTATAAACCACCCTGTCTCTGTAACCCACTCCAAACCCTATAAACCTCCCTGTCTCTGTAACCCACTCCAAACCCAATAAACCTCCCTGTCTCTGTAACCCACTCCAAACCCTTTAAACCTCCCTGTCTCTGTAACTCCCACCAAACCCTATAAACCACCCTGTCTCTGTAACCCACTCCAACCCCTATAAACCTCCCTGTCTCTGTAACCCACTCCAAACCCTATAAACCTCCCTGTCTCGGTAACCCACTCCAACCCCTCTTGAGTTCCCTGTCTCTGTAACCCATTCCAACCCCTGTAAACCTGCCTGTCTCTGTAACCCCCACCTAACCCTATAAACCTCCCTGTCTCTGTAACCCCCACCAAACCCTATAGTACTCCGTCTCTGTAACCCCCACCAACCCCTATAAACCTCCGTCTCTGTAACCCACTCCAACCCCTATAAACCTCCCTGTCTCTGTAACCCACTCCAAACGCTATAAACCTCCCTGTCTCTGTAACCCACTCCAACCCCTATAAACCTCCCTGTCTCTGTAACCAACACCAAACCCTATAAACCTCCCTTTCTCTGTAACCCACTCCAACCCCTATAAACCTCCGTCTCTGTAACCCACTCGAAACGCTATAAACCTCCCTGTCTCTGTAACCCACTCCAACCCCTATAAACCTCCCTGTCTCTGTAACCCCCACCTAACCCTATAAACTTCCCTGTCTCTGTAACCCCCACCAAACCCTATAGACCTCCGTCTCTGTAACCCCCACCAACCCCTATAAACCTCCGTCTCTGTAACCCACTCCAACCCCGATAAACCTCCCTGTCTCTGTAACCCACTCCAAACGCTATAAACCTCCCTGTCTCTGTAACCCACTCCAACCCCGATAAACCTCCCTGTCTCTGTAACCCCCACCAAACCCTATAGACCTCCCAGTCTCTGTAACACACTCCAACCCCTATAAACCTCCCTGTCTCTGTAACCCCCACCAACCGCTATAAACCTCCGTCTCTGTAACCCCCACCAACCCCTATAAACCTCCCTGTCTCTGTAACCCACTCCAACCCCTATAAACCTCCCTGTCTCTGTAACCCACTCCAAACCCTATAAACCTCCCTGTCTCTGTAACCCCCACCAAACATATAGACCTCGCTGTCTCTGTAACCCCCAGCAAACCCTATAGACCTCACTGTCTCTGTAACCCCCACCAAACCCTATAAACCTCACTGTCACTGTAACCCACTCCAACCCCTCTAAACCTCCCTGTCTCTGTAACCAACTCCAAACCCTTTAAACCTCCCTGTCTCTGTAACCCCCACCAAACCCTATAAACCTCCCTGTCTCTGTAACCCACTCCAAACCCCTATAAACCTCCCTGTCTCTGTAACCCCCACCAAACCCTATAAACCTCCCTATCTCTGTAACCCACTCCAAACCCCTATAAACCTCCCTGTCTCTGTAACCCCCACCAATCCCTATAAACCTCCCTGTCTCTGTAACGCACTCCAACCCCGATAAACCTCCCTGTCTCTGTAACCCACTCCGAACCCTATAAACCTCCGTCTCTATAACGCCCACCAACCCCTATAGACCTCCCTGTCTCTGTAACCGCCACGAACCCATATAAACCTCCCTGTCTCTGTAACCCCCACCAAACCCTATAAACTTCCCTGTCTCTGTAACCCACTCCAACCCCTATAAACCTCCCTGTCTCTGTAACCCACTCCAACCCCTGTAAACCTCCCTGTCTCTGTAACCCACTCCAACGCATATAAACCTCCCTGTCTCTGAAACCCACTCCAACCCCTATAAACCTACGTCTCTGTAACCCCCACCAACCCCTATAAACCTCCGTCTCTGTAACCCCCACCAAACCCAATAAACCTCCCTGTCTATGTAACCCACTCCAACCCCTATAAACCTCCCTGTCTCTGTAACCCCCACCAAACCCTATTAACCTCCCTGTCTCTGTAACCCCCACCAAACCCTATATACCTCCATCTCTGTAACCCCCACAAACCCCTATAAACCTCCCTGTCTCTGTAACCCACTCCAAACCCTATAAACCTCCCTGTCTCTGTAAGCCACTCCAACCTCTATAAACCTCCCTGTCTCTGTAACCCACACCAACCCCTATAAATCTCCGTCTCTGTAACCCCCACCAACCCCTATAAACCTCCCTGCCTCTGTAACCCACTCCAACCCCTATAAACCTCCCTGTCTCTGTAACCCACTCCTAACCCTATAAATCTCCCTGTCTCTGCAACACCCACCAAACACTATAGACCTCCCTGTCTCTGTAACCCCCAGCAAACCCTATAGACCTCCCTGTCTCTGTAACCCCCACCAAACCCTATAAACCTCACTGTCGCTGTAACCCGCACCAAACCCTATAAACCTCCCTGTCACTGTAACCCACTCCAACCCCTATAAACCTCCCTGTCTCTGTAACCCCCACCAACCCCTATAAACCTCCGTCTCTATAACGCCCACCAACCCCTATAGACCTCCCTGTCTCTGTAACCGCCACGAACCCCTATAAACCTCCCTGTCTCTGTAACCCCCACCAAACCCTATAAACTTCCCTGTCTCTGTAACCCACTCCAACCCCTATAAACCTCCCTGTCTCTGTAACCCACTCCAACCCCTGTAAACCTCCCTGTCTCTGTAACCCACTCCAACGCATATAAACCTCCCTGTCTCTGAAACCCACTCCAACCCCTATAAACCTACGTCTCTGTAACCCCCACCAACCCCTATAAACCTCCGTCTCTGTAACCCCCACCAAACCCAATAAACCTCCCTGTCTATGTAACCCACTCCAACCCCTATAAACCTCCCTGTCTCTGTAACCCCCACCAAACCCTATTAACCTCCCTGTCTCTGTAACCCCCACCAAACCCTATATACCTCCATCTCTGTAACCCCCACAAACCCCTATAAACCTCCCTGTCTCTGTAACCCACTCCAAACCCTATAAACCTCCCTGTCTCTGTAAGCCACTCCAACCTCTATAAACCTCCCTGTCTCTGTAACCCACACCAACCCCTATAAACCTCCGTCTCTGTAACCCCCACCAACCCCTATAAACCTCCCTGCCTCTGTAACCCACTCCAACCCCTATAAACCTCCCTGTCTCTGTAACCCTCTCCTAACCCTATAAATCTCCCTGTCTCTGCAACCCCCACCAAACACTATAGACCTCCCTGTCTCTGTAACCCCCAGCAAACCCTATAGACCTCCCTGTCTCTGTAACCCCCACCAAACCCTATAAACCTCACTGTCGCTGTAACCCGCACCAAACCCTATAAACCTCCCTGTCACTGTAACCCACTCCAACCCCTATAAACCTCCCTGTCTCTGTAACCCCCACCAACCCCTATAAACCTCCGTCTCTGTAACCCCCACCAACCCCTATAAACCTCCCTGTCTCTGTAACCCACTCCAAACCCCTATAAACCTCCCTGTCTCTGTAACCCACTCCAAACCCTTTAAACCTCCCTGTCTCTGTAACCCCCACCAAACCCTATAAAACTCCCTGTCTCTGTAACCCACTCCAAACCCCTATAAACCTCCCTGTCTCTGTAACCCCCACCAAACCCTATAAACCTCCCTGTCTCTGTAACCCACTCCAAACCCCTATAAACCTCCCTGTCTCTGTAACCCCCACCAAACCCTATAAACCTCCCTGTCTCTGTAACCCACTCCAACCCCGATAAACCTCCCTGTCTCTGTAACCCACTCCGAACCCTATAAAGCTCCGTCTCCATAACTCCCACCAACCCCTATAAACCTCCCTGTCTCTGTAACCGCCACCAACCCCAATAAACCTCCCTGTCTCTGTAACCCCCACCAAACTCTATAAACCTCCATGTCTCAGTAACCCACTCCAACCCCTATAAACCTCGCTGTCTCTGTAACCCACTCCAACGCATATAAACCTCCCTGTCTCTGTAACCCACTCCAACCCCTATAAACCTCCGTCTCTGTAACCCCCACCAAACCCTATAAACCTCCGTCTCTGTAACCCCCACCAAACCCAATAAACCTCCCTGTCTCTGTAACCCACTCCAACCCCGATAAACCTCCCTGTCTCTGTAACCTCCACCAAACCCTATAGACCTCCCAGTCTCTGTAACACACTCCAACCCCTATAAACCTCCCTGTCTCTGTAACCCCCACCAACCGCTATAAACCTCCGTCTCTGTAACCCCCACCAACCCCTATAAACCTCCCTGTCTCTGTAACCCACTCCAACCCCTATAAACCTCCCTGTCTCTGTAACCCACTCCAAACCCTATAAACCTCCCTGTCTCTGTAACCCCCACCAAACACTATAGACCTCGCTGTCTCTGTAACCCCCAGCAAACCCTATAGACCTCACTGTCTCTGTAACCCCCACCAAACCCTATAAACCTCACTGTCACTGTAACCCACTCCAACCCCTCTAAACCTCCCTGTCTCTGTAACCCACTCCAAACCCTTTAAACCTCAATGTCTCTGTAACCCCCACCAAACCCTATAAACCTCCCTGTCTCTGTAACCCACTCCAAACCCCTATAAACCTCCCTGTCTCTGTAACCCCCACCAAACCCTATAAACCTCCCTATCTCTGTAACCCACTCCAAACCCCTATAAACCTCCCTGTCTCTGTAACCCCCACCAATCGTTATAAACCTCCCTGTCTCTGTAACGCACTCCAACCCCGATAAACCTCCCTGTCTCTGTAACCCACTCCGAACCCTATAAACCTCCGTCTCTATAACGCCCACCAACCCCTATAGACCTCCCTGTCTCTGTAACCGCCACGAACCCCTATAAACCTCCCTGTCTCTGTAACCCCCACCAAACCCTATAAACTTCCCTGTCTCTGTAACCCACTCCAACCCGTATAAACCTCCCTGTCTCTGTAACCCACTCCAACCCCTGTAAACCTCCCTGTCTCTGTAACCCACTCCAACGCATATAAACCTCCCTGTCTCTGAAACCCACTCCAACCCCTATAAACCTACGTCTCTGTAACCCCCACCAACCCCTATAAACCTCCGTCTCTGTAACCCCCACCAAACCCAATAAACCTCCCTGTCTATGTAACCCACTCCAACCCCTATAAACCTCCCTGTCTCTGTAACCCCCACCAAACCCTATTAACCTCCCTGTCTCCGTAACCCACACCAAACCCTATATACCTCCATCTCTGTAACCCCCACAAACCCCTATAAACCTCCCTGTCTCTGTAACCCACTCCAAACCCTATAAACCTCCCTGTCTCTGTAAGCCACTCCAACCTCTATAAACCTCCCTGTCTCTGTAACCCACACCAACCCCTATAAACCTCCGTCTCTGTAACCCCCACCAACCCCTATAAACCTCCCTGCCTCTGTAACCCACTCCAACCCCTATAAACCTCCCTGTCTCTGTAACCCACTCCTAACCCTATAAATCTCCCTGTCTCTGTAACCCCCACCAAACACTATAGACCTCCCTGTCTCTGTAACCCCCAGCAAACCCTATAGACCTCCCTGTCTCTGTAACCCCCACCAAACCCTATAAACCTCACTGTCGCTGTAACCCGCACCAAACCCTATAAACCTCCCTGTCACTGTAACCCACTCCAACCCCTATAAAACTCCCTGTCTCTGTAACCCCCACCAAACCCTATAAACCTCCGTCTCTGTAACCCCCACCAACCCCTATAAACCTCCCTGTCTCTGTAACCCACTCCAAACCCCTATAAACCTCCCTGTCTCTGTAACCCACTCCAAACCCTTTAAACCTCCCTGTCTCTGTAACCCCCACCAAACCCTATAAACCTCCCTGTCTCTGTAACCCACTCCAAACCCCTATAAACCTCCCTGTCTCTGTAACCCCCACCAAACCCTATAAACCTCCCTGTCTCTGTAACCCACTCCAAACCCCTATAAACCTCCCTGTCTCTGTAACCCCCACCAAACCCTATAAACCTCCCTGTCTCTGTAACCCACTCCAACCCCGATAAACCTCCCTGTCTCTGTAACCCACTCCGAACCCTATAAAGCTCCGTCTCCATAACTCCCACCAACCCCTATAAACCTCCCTGTCTCTGTAACCGCCACCAACCCCAATAAACCTCCCTGTCTCTGTAACCCCCACCAAACCCTATAAACCTCCCTGTCTCAGTAACCCACTCCAACCCCTATAAACCTCGCTGTCTCTGTAATCCACTCCAACGCATATAAACCTCCCTGTCTCTGTAACCCACTCCAACACCTATAAACCTCCGTCTCTGTAACCCCCACCAAACCCTATAAACCTCCGTCTCTGTAACCCCCACCAAACCCAATAAACCTCCCTGTCTCTGTAACCCACTCCAACCCCTCTAAACCTCCCTGTCTCTGTAACCCCCACCAAACCCTATAAACCTCCCTGTCTCTGTTACCCCCAACAAACCCTATATACCTCCATCTCTGTATCCCCCACAAACCCCTATAAACCTCCCTGTCTCTGTAACCCCCCACCAAACCCAATAAACTTCCCTGTCTCTGTAACCCACTCCAAACCCTATAAACCTCCCTGTCTCTGTAACCCCCACCAAACCCTATAAACCTCCCTGTCTCTGTAACACACGCCAACCCCTATAAACCTCCGTCTCTGTAACCCCCACCAACCCCTATATACCTCCCTGTCTCTGTAACCCACTCCAACCCCTATAAACCTCACTGTCTCTGTAACCCACTCCTAACCCTATAAACCTCCCTGTCTCTGTAACCCCCACCAAACACTATAGACCTCCCTGTCTCTGTAACACCCAGCAAACCCTATAGACCTCCCTGTCTCTGTAACCACCACCAAACCCTATAAACCTCACTGTCTCTGTACCCCGCACCAAACCCTATAAACCTCCCTGTCACTGTAACCCACTCCAACCCCTATAAACCTCCCTGTCTCTGTAACCCCCACCAACCCCTATAAACCTCCGTCTCTGTAACCCCCACCAACCCCTATAAACCTCCCTGTCTCTGTAACCCACTCCAAACCCCTATAAACCTCCCAGTCTCTGTAACCCACTCCAAACCCTTTAAACCTCCCTGTCTCTGTAACCCCCACCAAACACTATAAACCTTCCTGTCTCTGTAACCCCCACCAAACCCTATTAACCTCCCTGTCTCCGTAACCCACACCAAACCTTATATACCTCCATCTCTGTAACCCCCACAAACCCCTATAAACCTCCCTGTCTCTGTAACCCACTCCAAACCCTATAAACCTCCCTGTCTCTGTAAGCCACTCCAACCTCTATAAACCTCCCTGTCTCTGTAACCCACACCAACCCCTATAAACCTCCGTCTCTGTAACCCCCACCAACCCCTATAAACCTCCCTGCCTCTGTAACCCCCACCAAACCCTAGAAACTTCCCTGTCTCTGTAACCCACTCCAACCCCTATAAACCTCCCTGTCTCTGTAACCCACTCCAACCCCTGTAAACCTCCCTGTCTCTGTAACCCACTCCAACGCATATAAACCTCCCTGTCTCTGAAACCCACTCCAACCCCTATAAACCTCCGTCTCTGTAACCCCCACCAAACCCTATAAACCTCCGTCTCTGTAACCCCCACCAAACCCAATAAACCTCCCTGTCTCTGTAACCCACTCCAACCCCTCTAAACTTCCCTGTCTCTGTAACCCCCACCAAACCCTATAAACCTCCCTGTCTCTGTAACCCCCACCAAACCCTATATACCCCCCATCTCTGTAACCCCCACAAACCCCTATAAACCTCCCTGTCTTTGTAACCCTCATCAAACCCTATAATCCTCCCTGTCTCTGTAACCCACTCCAACCCCTATAAACCTCCCTGTCTCTGTAAGCCACTCCAACCTCTATAAACCTCCCTGTCTCTGTAACCCACACCAACCCCTATAAACCTCCGTCTCTGTAACCCCCACCAACCCCTATAAACCTCCCTGCCTCTGTAACCCACTCCAACCCCTATAAACCTCCCTGTCTCTGTAACCCACTCCTAACCCTATAAATCTCCCTGTCTCTGTAACCCCCACCAAACACTATAGACCTCCCTGTCTCTGTAACCCCCAGCAAACCCTATAGACCTCCCTGTCTCTGTAACCCCCACCAAACCCTATAAACCTCCCTGTCACTGTAACCCACTCCAACCCCTATAAACCTCCCTGTCACTGTAACCCCCACCAAACCCTATAAACCTCCGTCTCTGTAACCCCCACCAACCCCTATAAACCTCCCTGTCTCTGTAACCCACTCCAAACCCCTATAAACCTCCCTGTAACCCACTCCAAACCCTTTAAACCTCCCTGTCTCTGTAACCCCCACCAAACCCTATAAACCTCGTTGTCTCTGTAACCCACTCCAAACCCTTTAAACCTCCCTGTCTCTGTAACCCCCACCAAACACTATAAACCTTCCTGTCTCTGTAACCCCCACCAAACCCTATTAACCTCCCTGTCTCCGTAACCCACACCAAACCTTATATACCTCCATCTCTGTAACCCCCACAAACCCCTATAAACCTCCCTGTCTCTGTAACCCACTCCAAACCCTATAAACCTCCCTGTCTCTGTAAGCCACTCCAACCTCTATAAACCTCCCTGTCTCTGTAACCCACACCAACCCCTATAAACCTCCGTCTCTGTAACCCCCACCAACCCCTATAAACCTCCCTGCCTCTGTAACCCACTCCAACCCCTATAAACCTCCCTGTCTCTGTAACCCACTCCTAACCCTATAAATCTCCCTGTCTCTGTAACCCCCACCAAACACTATAGACCTCCCTGTCTCTGTAACCCCCAGCAAACCCTATAGACCTCCCTGTCTCTGTAACCCCCACCAAACCCTATAAACCTCACTGTCGCTGTAACACGCACCAAACCCTATAAACCTCCCTGTCACTGTAACCCACTCCAACCCCTATAAAACTCCCTGTCTCTGTAACCCCCACCAACCCCTATAAACCTCCGTCTCTGTAACCCCCACCAACCCCTATAAACCTCCCTGTCTCTGTAACCCACTCCAAACCCCTATAAACCTCCCTGTCTCTGTAACTCACTCCAAACCCTTTAAACCTCCCTGTCTCTGTAACCCCCACCAAACCCTATAAACCTCCCTGTCTCTGTAACCCACTCCAAACCCCTATAAACCTCCCTGTCTCTGTAACCCCCACCAAACCCTATAAACCTCCCTGTCTCTGTAACCCACTCCAAACCCCTATAAACCTCCCTGTCTCTGTAACCCCCACCAAACCCTATAAACCTCCCTGTCTCTGTAACCCACTCCAACCCCGATAAACCTCCCTGTCTCTGTAACCCACTCCGAACCCTATAAAGCTCCGTCTCCATAACTCCCACCAAACCCTATAAACCTCCCTGTCTCTGTAACCGCCACCAACCCCAATAAACCTCCCTGTCTCTGTAACCCCCACCAAATCCTATAAACCTCCCTGTCTCAGTAACCCACTCCAACCCCTATAAACCTCGCTGTCTCTGTAATCCACTCCAACGCATATAAACCTCCCTGTCTCTGTAACCCACTCCAACACCTATAAACCTCCGTCTCTGTAACCCCCACCAAACCCTATAAAACTCCATCTCTGTAACCCCCACCAAACCCAATAAACCTCCCTGTCTCTGTAACCCACTCCAACCCCTCTAAACCTCCCTGTCTCTGTAACCCCCACCAAACCCTATAAACCTCCCTGTCTCTGTTACCCCCAACAAACCCTATATACCTCCATCTCTGTATCCCCCACAAACCCCTATAAACCTCCCTGTCTCTGTAACCCCCCACCAAACCCAATAAACTTCCCTGTCTCTGTAACCCACTCCAAACCCTATAAACCTCCCTGTCTCTGTAACCCCCACCAAACCCTATAAACCTCCCTGTCTCTGTAACACACGCCAACCCCTATAAACCTCCGTCTCTGTAACCCCCACCAACCCCTATAAACCTCCCTGTCTCTGTAACCCACTCCAACCCCTATAAACCTCCCTGTCTCTGTAACCCACTCCTAACCCTATAAACCTCCCTGTCTCTGTAACCCCCACCAAACACTATAGACCTCCCTGTCTCTGTAACACCCAGCAAACCCTATAGACCTCCCTGTCTCTGTAACCACCACCAAACCCTATAAACCTCACTGTCTCTGTACCCCGCACCAAACCCTATAAACCTCCCTGTCACTGTAACCCACTCCAACCCCTATAAACCTCCCTGTCTCTGTAACCCCCACCAACCCCTATAAACCTCCGTCTCTGTAACCCCCACCAACCCCTATAAACCTCCCTGTCTCTGTAACCCACTCCAAACCCCTATAAACCTCCCTGTCTCTGTAACCCACTCCAAACCCTTTAAACCTCCCTGTCTCTGTAACCCCCACCAAACCCTATAAACCTTCCTGTTTCTGTAACCCACTCCAAACCCCTATAAACCTCCCTGTCTCTGTAACCCCCACCAAACCCTATAAACCTCCCTGTCTCTGTAACCCACTCCAAACCCCTATAAACCTCCCTGTCTCTGTAACCCCCACCAAACCCTATAAACCTCCCTGTCTCTGTAACCCACTCCAACCACAATAAACCTCCCTGTCTCTGTAACCCACTCCGAACCCTATAAACCTCCGTCTCCATAACTCCCACCAACCCCTATAAACCTCCCTGTCTCTGTAACCGCCACCAACCCCTATAAACCTCCCTGTCTCTGTAACCCCCACCAAACCCTATAAACCTCCCTGTCTCAGTAACCCACTCCAACCCCTATAAACCTCCCTGTCTCTGTAAGCCACTCCAACCCCTATAAACCTCCCTGTCTCTGTAACCCACTCCAAACCCTATAAACCTCCCTGTCTCTGTCACCCCCGCCAAACCCTATAAACCACCCTGTCTCTGTAACCCACTCCAAACCCTATAAACCTCCCTGTCTCTGTAACCCACTCCAAACCCAATAAACCTCCCTGTCTCTGTAACCCACTCCAAACCCTTTAAACCTCCCTGTCTCTGTAACTCCCACCAAACCCTATAAACCACCCTGTCTCTGTAACCCACTCCAACCCCTATAAACCTCACTGTCTCTGTAACCCACTCCAAACCCTATAAACCTCCCTGTCTCTGTAACCCCCACCAAACACTATAGACCTCGCTGTCTCTGTAACCCCCAGCAAACCCTATAGACCTCACTGTCTCTGTAACCCCCACCAAACCCTATAAACCTCACTGTCTCTGTAACCCGCACCAAACCCTATAAACCTCCCTGTCACTGTAACCCACTCCAACCCCTCTAAACCTCCCTGTCTCTGTAACCCACTCCAACCCCTATAGACCTCCCTGTCTCTGTAACCCCCACCAAAACCTATACAACTCCCTGTCTCTGAAACCCCCACCAAACCCAATAAACCTCCCTGACTCTGTAACCCACTCCAAACCCCTATAAACCTCCCTGTCTCTGTAACCCACTCCAAACCCTTTAAACCTCCCTGTCTCTGTAACCCCCACCAAACCCTATAAACCTCCCTGTCTCTGTAACCCACTCCAAACCCCTATAAACCTCCCTGTCTCTGTAACCCCCACCAAACCCTATAAACCTCCCTATCTCTGTAACCCACTCCAAACCCCTATAAACCTCCCTGTCTCTGTAACCCCCACCATTCCCTATGAACCTCCCTGTCTCTGTAACCCACTCCAACCCCGATAAACCTCATTGTCTCTGTAACCCACTCCGAACCCTATAAACCTCCGTCTCTATAACTCCCACCAACCCCTATAGACCTCCCTGTCTCTGTAACCGCCACCAACCCCTATAAACCTCCCTGTCTCTGTAACCCCCACCAAACCCTAGAAACTTCCCTGTCTCTGTAACCCACTCCAACCCCTATAAACCTCCCTGTCTCTGTAACCCACTCCAACCCCTGTAAACCTCCCTGTCTCTGTAACCCACTCCAACGCATATAAACCTCCCTGTCTCTGAAACCCACTCCAACCCCTATAAACCTCCGTCTCTGTAACCCCCACCAAACCCTATAAACCTCCGTCTCTGTAACCCCCACCAAACCCAATAAACCTCCCTGTCTCTGTAACCCACTCCAACCCCTCTAAACTTCCCTGTCTCTGTAACCCCCACCAAACCCTATAAACCTCCCTGTCTCTGTAACCCCCACCAAACCCTATATACCCTCCATCTCTGTAACCCCCACAAACCCCTATAAACCTCCCTGTCTTTGTAACCCCCATCAAACCCTATAATCCTCCCTGTCTCTGTAACCCACTCCAACCCCTATAAACCTCCCTGTCTCTGTAAGCCACTCCAACCTCTATAAACCTCCCTGTCTCTGTAACCCACACCAACCCCTATAAACCTCCGTCTCTGTAACCCCCACCAACCCCTATAAACCTCCCTGCCTCTGTAACCCACTCCAACCCCTATAAACCTCCCTGTCTCTGTAACCCACTCCTAACCCTATAAATCTCCCTGTCTCTGTAACCCCCACCAAACACTATAGACCTCCCTGTCTCTGTAACCCCCAGCAAACCCTATAGACCTCCCTGTCTCTGTAACCCCCACCAAACCCTATAAACCTCACTGTCGCTGTAACCCGCACCAAACCCTATAAACCTCCCTGTCACTGTAACCCACTCCAACCCCTATAAACCTCCCTGTCACTGTAACCCCCACCAAACCCTATAAACCTCCGTCTCTGTAACCCCCACCAACCCCTATAAACCTCCCTGTCTCTGTAACCCACTCCAAACCCCTATAAACCTCCCTGTAACCCACTCCAAACCCTTTAAACCTCCCTGTCTCTGTAACCCCCACCAAACCCTATAAACCTCGTTGTCTCTGTAACCCACTCCAAAACCCTATAAACCTCCCTGTCTCTGTAACCCCCACCAAACCCTATAAACCTCCCTGTCTCTGTAACCCACTCCAAACCCCTATAAACCTCTCTGTCTCTGTAACCCCCACCAAACCCTATAAACCTCCCTGTCTCTGTAACCCACTCCAACCCCGATAAACCTCCCTGTCTCTGTAACCCACTCCAACCCCTATAGACCTCCCTGTCTCTGTAACCCCCACCAAAACCTATACAACTCCCTGTCTCTGAAACCCCCACCAAACCCTATAAACCTCCCTGACTCTGTAACCCACTCCAAACCCCTATAAACCTCCCTGTCTCTGTAACCCACTCCAAACCCTTTAAACCTCCCTGTCTCTGTAACCCCCACCAAACCCTATAAACCTCCCTGTCTCTGTAACCCACTCCAAACCCCTATAAACCTCCCTGTCTCTGTAACCCCCACCAAACCCTATAAACCTCCCTATCTCTGCAACCCACTCCAAACCCCTATAAACCTCCCTGTCTCTGTAACCCCCACCAATCCCTATAAACCTCCCTGTCTCTGTAACACACTCCAACCCCGATAAACCTCCCTGTCTCTGTAACCCACTCCGAACCCTATAAACCTCCGTCTCTATAACTCCCACCAACCCCTATAGACCTCCCTGTCTCTGTAACCGCCACCAACCCCTATAAACCTCCCTGTCTCTGTAACCCCCACCAAACCCTAGAAACGTCCCTGTCTCTGTAACCCAATCCAACCCCTATAAACCTCCCTGTCTCTGTAACCCACTCCAACCCCTGTAAACCTCCCTGTCTCTGTAACCCACTCCAACGCATATAAACCTCCCTGTCTCTGTAAGCCACTCCAACCTCTATAAACCTCCCTGTCTCTGTAACCCACACCAACCCCTATAAACCTCCGTCTCTGTAACCCCCACCAACCCCTATAAACCTCCCTGCCTCTGTAACCCACTCCAACCCCTATAAACCTCCCTGTCTCTGTAACCCACTCCTAACCCTATAAATCTCCCTGTCTCTGTAACCCCCACCAAACACTATAGACCTCCCTGTCTCTGTAACCCCCAGCAAACCCTATAGACCTCCCTTTCTCTGTAACCCCCACCAAACCCTATAAACCTCACTGTCGCTGTAACCCGCACCAAACCCTATAAACCTCCCTGTCACTGTAACCCACTCCAACCCCTATAAACCTCCCTGTCACTGTAACCCCCACCAAACCCTATAAACCTCCGTCTCTGTAACCCCCACCAACCCCTATAAACCTCCCTGTCTCTGTAACCCACTCCAAACCCCTATAAACCTCCCTGTAACCCACTCCAAACCCTTTAAACCTCCCTGTCTCTGTAACCCCCACCAAACCCTATAAACCTCGTTGTCTCTGTAACCCACTCCAAACCCCTATAAACCTCCCTGTCTCTGTAACCCCCACCAAACCCTATAAACCTCCCTGTCTCTGTAACCCACTCCAAACCCCTATAAAACTCTCTGTCTCTGTAACCCCCACCAAACCCTATAAACCTCCCTGTCTCTGTAACCCACTCCAACCCCGATAAACCTCCCTGTCTCTGTAACCCACTCCAACCCCTATAGACCTCCCTGTCTCTGTAACCCCCACCAAAACCTATACAACTCCCTGTCTCTGAAACCCCCACCAAACCCTATAAACCTCCCTGACTCTGTAACCCACTCCAAACCCCTATAAACCTCCCTGTCTCTGTAACCCACTCCAAACCCTTTAAACCTCCCTGTCTCTGTAACCCCCACCAAACCCTATAAACCTCCCTGTCTCTGTAACCCACTCCAAACCCCTATAAACCTCCCTGTCTCTGTAACCCCCACCAAACCCTATAAACCTCCCTATCTCTGCAACCCACTCCAAACCCCTATAAACCTCCCTGTCTCTGTAACCCCCACCAATCCCTATAAACCTCCCTGTCTCTGTAACACACTCCAACCCCGATAAACCTCCCTGTCTCTGTAACCCACTCCGAACCCTATAAACCTCCGTCTCTATAACTCCCACCAACCCCTATAGACCTCCCTGTCTCTGTAACCGCCACCAACCCCTATAAACCTCCCTGTCTCTGTAACCCCCACCAAACCCTAGAAACGTCCCTGTCTCTGTAACCCAATCCAACCCCTATAAACCTCCCTGTCTCTGTAACCCACTCCAACCCCTGTAAACCTCCCTGTCTCTGTAACCCACTCCAACGCATATAAACCTCCCTGTCTCTGAAACCCACTCCAACCCCTATAAACCTCCGTCTCTGTAACCCCCACCAAACCCTATAAACCTCCGTCTCTGTAACCCCCACCAAACCCAATAAACCTCCCTGTCTCTGTAACCCACTCCAACCCCTCTAAACCTCCCTGTCTCTGTAACCCCCACCAAACCCTATAAACCTCCCTGTCTCTGTAACCCCCACCAAACCCTATATACCCCCCATCTCTGTAACCCCCACAAACCCCTATAAACCTCCCTGTCTTTGTAACCCCCATCAAACCCTATAATCCTCCCTGTCTCTGTAACCCACTCCAACCCCTATAAACCTCCCTGTCTCTGTAAGCCACTCCAACCTCTATAAACCTCCCTGTCTCTGTAACCCACACCAACCCCTATAAACCTCCGTCTCTGTAACCCCCACCAACCCCTATAAACCTCCCTGCCTCTGTAACCCACTCCAACCCCTATAAACCTCCCTGTCTCTGTAACCCACTCCTAACCCTATAAATCTCCCTGTCTCTGTAACCCCCACCAAACACTATAGACCTCCCTGTCTCTGTAACCCCCAGCAAACCCTATAGACCTCCCTGTCTCTGTAACCCCCACCAAACCCTATAAACCTCACTGTCGCTGTAACCCGCACCTAACCCTATAAACCTCCCTGTCACTGTAACCCACTCCAACCCCTATAAACCTCCCTGTCACTGTAACACCCACCAACCCCTATAAACCTCCGTCTCTGTAACCCCCACCAACCCCTATAAACCTCCCTGTCTCTGTAACCCACTCCAAACCCCCATAAACCTCCCTGTAACCCACTCCAAACCCTTTAAACCTCCCTGTCTCTGTAACCCCCACCAAACCCTATAAACCTCCCTGTCTCTGTAACCCACTCCAAACCCCTATAAACCTCCCTGTCTCTGTAACCCCCACCAAACCCTATAAACCTCCCTGTCTCTGTAACCCACTCCAAACCCCTATAAACCTCTCTGTCTCTGTAACCCCCACCAAACCCTATAAACCTCCCTGTCTCTGTAACCCACTCCAACCCCGATAAACCTCCCTGTCTCTGTAACCCACACCGAACCATATAAAGCTCCGTCTCCATAACTCCCACCAACCCCTATAAACCTCCCAGTCTCTGTAACCGCCACCAACCCCTATAAACCTCCCTGTCTCTGTTACCCCCACCAAACCCTATAAACCTCCCTGTCTCAGTAACCCACTCCAACCCCTATAAACCTCCCTGTCTCTGTAACCCACTCCAACGCATATAAACCTCCCTGTCTCTGTAACCCACTCCAACCCCTATAAACCTCCGTCTCTGTAACCCCCACCAAACCCTATAAACCTCCGTCTCTGTAACCCCCACCAAACCCAATAAACCTCCCTGTCTCTGTAACCCACTCCAACCCCTATATACCTCCATCTCTGTAACCCCCACAAATCCCTATAAACCTCCCTGTCTCTGTAACCCCCCACCAAACCCAATAAACTTCCCTGTCTCTGTAACCCACTCCAAACCCTATAAACCTCCCTGTCTCTGTAACCCCCACCAAACCCTATAAACCTCCCTATCTCTGTAACCCACTCCAAACCCTATAAACTTCCCTGTCTCTGTAACCCACTCCAAACCCTATAAACGTCCCTGTCTCTGTAACCCACTCCAAACCCCTATAAACCTCCCTGTCTCTGTAACCCACTCCAAACCCTTTAAACCTCCCTGTCTCTGTAACCCCCACCAAACCCTATAAACCTTCCTGTCTCTGTAACCCCCACCAACCCCTATATACCTCCCTGTCTCTGTAACCCACTCCAACCCCTATAAACCTCCCTGTCTCTGTAACCCACTCCTAACCCTATAAACCTCCCTGTCTCTGTAACACCCAGCAAACCCTATAGACCTCCCTGTCTCTGTAACCACCACCAAACCCTATAAACCTCACTGTCTCTGTACCCCGCACCAAACCCTATAAACCTCCCTGTCTCTGTAACCCACTGCAACCCCTCTAAACCTCCCTGTCTCTGTAACCCACTGCAACCCCTCTAAACCTCCCTGTCTCTGTAACCCCCACCAAACCCTATAAACTTCCCTGTCTCTGTAACCCCCACCAAACCCTATATACCTCCATCTCTGTAACACCCACAAACCCCTATAAACCTCCCTGTCTCTGTAACCCCCATCAAACCGTATAAACCTCCCTGTCTCTGTAACCCACTCCAACCCCGATAAACCTCCCTGTCTCTGTAAGCCACTCCAACCCCTATAAACCTCCCTGTCTCTGTAACTCACTCCAACCCCTATAAACCTCCCTGTCTCTGTAACCCACTCCTAACCCTATAAACCTCCCTGTCTCTGTAACCCCCACCAAACACTATAGACCTCCCTGTCTCTGTAACATCCAGCAAACCCTATAGACCTCCCTGTCTCTGTAACCACCACCAAACCCTATAAACCTCACAGTCTCTGTAACCCACTCCAAACCCCTATAAACGTCCCTGTCTCTGTAACCCCCACCAAACCCTATAAACCTCCCTGTCTCTGTAACCCACTCCAAACCCCTATAAACCTCCCTTTCTCTGTAACCCCCACCAAACCCTATAAACCTCCCTGTCTCTGTAACCCACTCCAAACCCAATAAACCTCCCTGTCTCTGTAACCCACTCCGAACCCTATAAACCTCCGTCTCCATAACTCCCACCAACCCCTATAAACCTCCCTGTCTCTGTAACCGCCACCAACCCCTATAAACCTCCCTGTCTCTGTAACCCCCACCAAACCCTATAAACCTCCCTGTCTCAGTAACCCACTCCAACCCCTATAAACCTCCCTGTCTCTGTAACCCACTCCAACCCCTATAAACTTCCCTGTCTCTGTAACCCACTCCAACGCATATAAACCTCCCTGTCTCTGTAACCCACACCAATCCCTATAAACCTCCGTCTCTGTAACCCCCACCAAACCCTATAAACCTCCGTCTCTGTAACCCCCACCAAACCCAATAAACCTCCCAGTCTCTGTAACCCACTCCAACCCCTCTAAACCTCCCTGTCTCTGTAACCCCCACCAAACCCTATAAACCTCCCTGTCTCTGTAACCCCCACCAAACCCTATATACCTCCGTCTCTGTAACCCCCACCAAACCCTATAAACCTCCGTCTCTGTAACCCCCACCAAACCCAATAAACCTCCCAGTCTCTGTAACCCACTCCAACCCCTCTAAACCTCCCTGTCTCTGTAACCCCCACCAAACCCTATAAACCTCCGTCTCTGTAACCCACTCCAACCCCTATAAACCTCCCTGTCTCTGTAACCCACTGCAAACGCTGTAAACCTCCCTGTCTCTGTAACCAACTCCAACCCCGATAAACGTCCCTGTCTCTGTAACCCCCAACAAACCCTGTAGACCTCCCAGTGTAACACACTCCAACCCCTATAAACCTCCCTGTCACTGTAACCCCCACCAACCCATATAAACCTCCGTCTCTGTAACCCCCACCAACCCCTATAAACCTCCCTGTCTCTGTAACCCACTCCAACCCCTATAAACCTCCCTGTCTCTGTAACCCACTCCAAACCCTATAAACCTCCCTGTCTCTGTAACCCCCACCAAACACTATAGACCTCGCTGTCTCTGTAACCCCCAGCAAACCCTATAGACCTCACTGTCTCTGTAACCCCCACCAAACCCTATAAACCTCACTGTCTCTGTAACCCGCACCAAACCCTACAAACCTCCCTGTCACTGTAACCCACTCCAACCCCTCTAAACCTCCCTGTCTCTGTAACCCACTCCAACCCCTATAGACCTCCCTGTCTCTGTAACCCCCACCAAAACCTATAGACCTCCCTGTCTCTGTAATCCCCACCAAATCCTATAAACCTCCCTGACTCTGTAACCCACTCCAAACCCCTATAAACCTCCCTGTCTCTGTAACACACTCCAAACCCTTTAATCCTCCCTGTCTCTGTAACCCCCACCAAACCCTATAAACCTCCCTGTCTCTGTAACCCACTCCAAACCCCTATAAACCTCCCTGTCTCTGTAACCCCGAACAAACCCTATAAACCTCCCTATCTCTGTAACCCACTCCAAACCCATATAAACCTCCCTGTCTCTGTAACCCCCACCAATCCCTATAAACCTCCCTGTCTCTGTAACCCACTCCAACCCCGATATACCTCCCTGTCTCTGTAACCCACTCCGAACCCTATAAACCTCCGTCTCTATAACTCCCACCAACCCCTATAGACCTCCCTGTCTCTGTAACCGCCACCAACCCCTATAAACCTCCCTGTCTCTGTAATCCCCAGCAAACCCTATAAACTTCCCTGTCTCTGTAACCCACTCCAACCCCTATAAACCTCCCTGTCTCTGTAACCCACTCCAACGCATATAAACCTCCCTGTCTCTGTAACCCACTCCAACCCCTATAAACCTCCGTCTCTGTAACCCCCACCAAACCCTATAAACCTCCGTCTCTGTAACCCCCACCAAACCCAATAAACCTCCCTGTCTCTGTAACCCACTCCAACCCCTCTAAACCTCCCTGTCTCTGTAACCCCCACCAAACCCTATAAACCTCCCTGTCTCTGTTACCCCCAACAAACCCTATATACCTCCATCTCTGTAACCCCCACAAACCCCTATAAACCTCCCTGTCTCTGTAACCCCCCACCAAACCCAATAAACTTCCCTGTCTCTGTAACCCACTCCAAACCCTATAAACCTCCCTGTCTCTGTAACCCCCACCAAACCCTATAAACCTCCCTGTCTCTGTAACCCACTCCAAACCCTATAAACCTCCCTGTCTCTGTAACCCACTCCAAACCCTATAAACCTCCCTGTCTCTGTCACACACGCCAAACACTATAAACCACCCTGTCTCTGTAACCCACTACAAACCCTATAAACCTCCCTGTCTCTGTAACCCCCACCAAACCCTATAAACCTCCGTCTCTGTAACCCCCACCAAACCCAATAAACCTCCCTGTCTCTGTAACCCACTGCAACCCCTCTAAACCTCCCTGTCTCTGTAACCCACTGCAACCCCTCTAAACCTCCCTGTCTCTGTAACCCCCACCAAACCCTATAAACTTCCCTGTCTCTGTAACCCCCACCAAACCCTATATACCTCCATCTCTGTAACACCCACAAACCCCTATAAACCTCCCTGTCTCTGTAACCCCCATCAAACCGTATAAACCTCCCTGTCTCTGTAACCCACTCCAACCCCGATAAACCTCCCTGTCTCTGTAAGCCACTCCAACCCCTATAAACCTCCGTCTCTGTAACCCCCACCAACCCCTATAAACCTCCCTGTCTCTGTAACCCACTCCAACCCCTATAAACCTCCCTGTCTCTGTAACCCACTCCTAACCCTATAAACCTCCCTGTCTCTGTAACCCCCACCAAACACTATAGACCTCCCTGTCTCTGTAACAACCAGCAAACACTATAGACCTCCCTGTCTCTGTAACCCACTCCAAACCCCTATAAACCTCCCTGTCTCTGTAACCCCCACCAAACCCTATAAACCTCCCTGTCTCTGTAACCCACTCCAAACCCCTATAAACCTCCCTTTCTCTGTAACCCCCACCAAACCCTATAAACCTCCCTGTCTCTGTAACCCACTCCAACCCCAATAAACCTCCCTGTCTCTGTAACCCACTCCGAACCCTATAAACCTCCGTCTCCATAACTCCCACCAACCCCTATAAACCTCTCTGTCTCTGTAACCGCCACCAACCCCTATAAACCTCCCTGTCTCTGTAACCCCCACCAAACCCTATAAACCTCCCTGTCTCAGTAACCCACTCCAACCCCTATAAACCTCCCTGTCTCTGTAACCCACTCCAACCCCTATAAACTTCCCTGTCTCTGTAACCCACTCCAACGCATATAAACCTCCCTGTCTCTGTAACCCACACCAATCCCTATAAACCTCCGTCTCTGTAACCCCCACCAAACCCTATAAACCTCCGTCTCTGTAACCCCCACCAAACCCAATAAACCTCCCAGTCTCTGTAACCCACTCCAACCCCTCTAAACCTCCCTGTCTCTGTAACCCCCACCAAACCCTATAAACCTCCCTGTCTCTGTAACCCCCACCAAACCCTATATACCTCCATCTCTGTAACCCCCACAAACCCCGATAAACCTCCCTGTCTCTGTAACCCCCACCAAACCCTATAGACCTCCCAGTCTCTGTAACACACTCCAACCCCTATAAACCTCCCTGTCACTGTAACCCCCACCAACCCATATAAACCTCCGTCTCTGTAACCCCCACCAACCCCTATAAACCTCCCTGTCTCTGTAACCCACTCCAACCCCAATAAACTTCCCTGTCTCTGTAACCCACTCCAAACCCTATAAACCTCCCTGTCTCTGTAACCCCCACCAAACACTATAGACCTCGCTGTCTCTGTAACCCCCAGCAAACCCTATAGACCTCACTGTCTCTGTAACCCCCACCAAACCCTATAAACCTCACTGTCTCTGTAACCCGCACCAAACCCTATAAACCTCCCTGTCACTGTAACCCACTCCAACCCCTCTAAACCTCCCTGTCTATGTAACCCACTCCAAACCCTATAGACCTCTCTGTCTCTGTAACCCCCACCAAAACCTATAGACCTCCCTGTCTCTGTAACCCCCACCAAACCCTATAAACCTCCATGACTCTGTAACCCACTCCAAACCCCTATAAACCTCCCTGTCTCTGTAACCCACTCCAAACCCTTTAAACCTCCCTGTCTCTGTAACCCCCACCAAACCCTATAAACCTCCTTGTCTCTGTAACCCACTCCAAACCCCTATAAACCTCCCTGTCTCTGTAACCCCCACCAAACCCTATAAACCTCCCTATCTCTGTAACCCACTCCAAACCCATATAAACCTCCCTGTCTCTGTAACCCCCACCAATCCCTATAAACCTCCCTGTCTCTGTAACCCACTCCAACCCCGATAAACCTCCTTGTCTCTGTAACCCACTCCGAACCCTATAAACCTCCGTCTCTATAACTCCCACCAACCCCTATAGACCTCCCTGTCTCTGTAACCGCCACCAACCCCTATAAACCTCCCTGTCTCTGTAACCCCCAGCAAACCCTATAAACTTCCCTGTATCTGTAACCCACTCCAACCCCTATAAACCTCCCTGTCTCTGTAACCCACTCCAACACCTGTAAACCTCCCTGTCTCTGTAACCCACTCCAACGCATATAAACCTCCCTGTCTCTGAAACCCACTCCAATCCCTATAAACCTCCGTCTCTGTAACCCCCACCAAACCCTATAAACCTCCGTCTCTGTAACCCCCACCAAAACCAATAAACCTCCCTGTCTCTGTAACCCACTCAAACCACTCTAAACCTCCCTGTCTCTGTAACCCCCACCAAACCCTATAAACCTCCCTGTCTCTGTAACCCCCACCAAACCCTATATACCTCCATCTCTGTAACCCCCACAAACCCCTATAAACCTCCCTGTCTCTGTAACACCCATCAAACCCTATAAACCTCCCTGTCTCTGTAACCCACTCCAACCCCTATAAACCTCCCTGTCTCTGTAACCCACTCCAACCCCTATAAACCTCCGTCTCTGTAACCCCCACCAACCCCTATAAACCTCCCTGTCTCTGTAACCCCCACCAAACCGTATAAACCTCCCTGTCTCTGTAACCCCCTCCAACCCCTATTGTCTCTGTAACCCACTCCAACCCCTATAAACCTCCCTGTCTCTGTAACCCCCACCAAACCCTATAAACCTCCCTGTCTCTGTAACCCACTCCAAACCCTATAAACCTCCCTGTCTCTGTAACCCACTCAAACCCCTGTAAACCTCCCTGTCTCTGTAACCCTCACCAACCCCTATAAACCTCCCTGTCTCTGTAACCCACTCCAACCCCGATAAACCTCCCTTTCTCTGTAACCAACTCCAAACCCTATAAACCTCCGTCTCTGTAACTCCCACCAACCCCTATAAACCTCCCTGTCTCTGTAACCCACAGCAACCCCTATAAACCTCCCAGTCTCTGTAACCCCCACCAAACCCTATAAACCTCCCTGTCTCTGTAACCGACTCCAACCCCTATAATCCTCCCTGTCTCTGTAACCCACTCCAACCCGTATAGAACTTCCTGTCTCTGTAAACTACTCCAACCCCTATAAACCTCCCTGTCTCTGTAACCCACTCCAACCCCTATAAACCTCCCTGTCACTGTAACCCCCACCAACCCATATAAACCTCCGTCTCTGTAACCCCCACCAACCCCTATAAACCTCCCTGTCTCTGTAACCCACTCCAACCCCTATAAACTTCCCTGTCTCTGTAACCCACTCCAAACCCTATAAACCTCCCTGTCTCTGTAACCCCCACCAAACACTATAGATCTCGCTGTCTCTGTAACCCCCAGCAAACCCTATAGACCTCACTGTCTCTGTAACCCCCACCAAACCCTATAAACCTCACTGTCTCTGTAACCCGCACCAAACCCTATAAACCTCCCTGTCACTGTAACCCACTCCAACCCCTCTAAACCTCCCTGTCTCTGTAACCCACTCCAACCCCTATAGACCTCCCTGTCTCTGTAACCCCCACCAAAACCTATAGACCTCCCTGTCTCTGTAACCCCCACCAAACCCTATAAACCTCCCTGACTCTGTAACCCACTCCAAACCCCTATAAACCTCCCAGTCTCTGTAACCCACTACAAACCCTTTAAACCTCCCTGTCTCTGTAACCCCCACCAAACCCTATAAACCTCCCTGTCTCTGTAACCCACTCCAACCCCGATAAACCTCCCTGTCTCTGTAACCCACTCCGAACCCTATAAACCTCCGTCTCTATAACTCCCACCAACCCCTATAGACCTCCCTGTCTCTGTAACCGCCACCAACCCCTATAAACCTCCCTGTCTCTGTAACCCCCAGCAAACCCTATAAACTTCCCTGTATCTGTAACCCACTCCAACCCCTATAAACCTCCCTGTCTCTGTAACCCACTCCAACCCCTGTAAACCTCCCTGTCTCTGTAACCCACTCCAACGCATATAAACCTCCCTGTCTCTGAAACCCACTCCAACCCCTATAAACCTCCGTCTCTGTAACCCCCACCAACCCCTATATACCTCCATCTCTGTAACCCCCACAAACCCCTATAAACCTCCCTGTCTCTGTAACCCCCATCAAACCCTATAAACCTCCCTGTCTCTGTAACCCACTCCAACCCCTATAAACCTCCCTGTCTCTGTAACCCACTCCAACCCCTATAAACCTCCGTCTCTGTAACCCCCACCAACCCCTATAAACCTCCCTGTCTCTGTAACCCCCACCAAACCGTATAAACCTCCCTGTCTCTGTAACCCACTCCAACCCCTATTGTCTCTGTAACCCACTCCAACCCCTATAAACCTCCCTGTCTCTGTAACCCCCACCAAACCCTATAAACCTCCCTGTCTCTGTAACCCACTCCAAACCCTATAAACCTCCCTGTCTCTGTAACCCACTCAAACCCCTGTAAACCTCCCTGTCTCTGTAACCCTCACCAACCCCTATAAACCTCCCTGTCTCTGTAACCCACTCAAACCCCTATAAACCTCCCTGTCTCTGTAACCCACTCCAAACCCTATAAACCTCCCTGTCTCCTTAACCACCACCAAACCCTTTAAACATCCCTGTCTCTATAACTCCCACCAACCCCTATAGACCTCCCTGTCTCTGTAACCGCCACCAACCACTATAAACCTCCCTGTCTCTGTAACCCCCAGCAAACCCTATAAACTTCCCTGTCTCTGTAACCCACTCCAACCCCTATAAACCTCCCTGTCTCTGTAACCCACTCCAACGCATATAAACCTCCGTGTCTCTGTAACCCACTCCAACCCCTATAAACCTCCGTCTCTGTAACCCCCACCAAACCCTATAAACCTCCGTCTCTGTAACCCCCACCAAACCCAATAAACCTCCCTGTCTCTGTAACCCACTCCAACCCCTCTAAACCTCCCTGTCTCTGTAACCCCCACCAAACCCTATAAACCTCCCTGTCTCTGTTACCCCCAACAAACCCTATATACCTCCATCTCTGTAACCCCCACAAACCCCTATAAACCTCCCTGTCTCTGTAACCCACCACCAAACCCAATAAACTTCCCTGTCTCTGTAACCCACTCCAAACCCTATAAACCTCCCTGTCTCTGTAACCCCCACCATACCCTATAAACCTCCCTGTCTCTGTAACCCACTCCAAACCCTATAAACCTCCCTGTCTCTGTAACCCACTCCAAACCCTATAAACCTCCCTGTCTCTGTCACACACGCCAAACACTATAAACCACCCTGTCTCGGTAACCCACTACAAACCCTATAAACCTCCCTGTCTCTGTAACCCCCACCAAACCCTATAAACCTCCGTCTCTGTAACCCCCACCAAACCCAATAAACCTCCCTGTCTCTGTAACCCACTGCAACCCCTCTAAACGTCCCTGTCTCTGTAACCCCCACCAAACCCTATAAACCTCCCTGTCTCTGTAACCGGCACCAAACCCTGTATACCTCCATCTCTGTAACACCCACAAACCCCTATAAACCTCCCTGTCTCTGTAACCCCCATCAAACCGGATAAACCTCCCTGTCTCTGTAACCCACTCCAACCCCGATAAACCTCCCTGTCTCTGTAAGCCACTCCAACCCCTATAAACCTCCCTGTCTCTGTAACCCACACCAACCCCTATAAACCTCCGTCTCTGTAACCCCCACCAACCCCTATAAACCTCCCTGTCTCTGTAACCCACTCCAACCCCTATAAACCTCCCTGTCTCTGTAACCCACTCCTAACCCTATAAACCTCCCTGTCTCTGTAACCCCCACCAAACACTATAGACCTCCCTGTCTCTGTAACACCCAGCAAACCCTATAGACCTCCCTGTCTCTGTAACCACCACCAAACACTATAAACCTCACTGTCTCTGTACCCCGCACCAAACCCTATAAACCACCCTGTCACTGTAACCCACTCCAACCCCTATAAACCTCCCTGACTCTGTAACCCCCACCAACCCCTATAAACCTCCGTCTCTGTAACCCCCACCAACCCCTATAAACCTCCCTGTCTCTGTAACCCACTCCAAACCCTTTAAACCTCCCTGTCTCTGTAACCCCCACCAAACCCTATAAACCTTCCTGCCTGTGTAACCCACTCCAAACCCCTATAAACCTCCCTGTCTCTGTAAACCCCACCAAACCCTATAAACCTCCCTGTCTCTGTAACCCACTCCAAACCCCTATAAACCTCCCTTTCTCTGTAACCCCCACCAAACCCTATAAACCTCCCTGTCTCTGTAACCCACTCCAACCCCAATAAACCTCCCTGTCTCTGTAACCCACTCCGAACCCTATAAACCTCCGTCTCCATAACTCCCACCAACCCCTATAAACCTCCCTGTCTCTGTAACCGCCACCAACCCCTATAAACCTCCGTCTCTGTAACCCCCACCAAACCCAATAAACCTCCCTGTCTCTGTAACCCCCACCAAACCCTATAAACCTCCCTGTCTCTGTTACCCCCAACAAACCCTATATACCTCCATCTCTGTAACCCCCACAAACCCCTATAAACCTCCCTGTCTCTGTAACCCCCCACCAAACCCAATATACGTCCCTGTCTCTGTAACCCACTCCAAACGCTATAAACCTCCCTGTCTCTGTAACCCCCACCATACCCTATAAACCTCCCTGTCTCTGTAACCCACTCCAAACCCTATAAACCTCCCTGTCTCTGTAACCCACTCCAAACCCTATAAACCTCCCTGTCTCTGTCACACACGCCAAACACTATAAACCACCCTGTCTCTGTAACCCACTACAAACCCTATAAACCTCCCTGTCTCTGTAACCCCCACCAAACCCTATAAACCTCCGTCTCTGTAACCCCCACCAAACCCAATAAACCTCCCTGTCTCTGTAACCCACTGCAACCCCTCTAAACCTCCCTGTCTCTGTAACCCCCACCAAACCCTATAAACCTCCCTGTCTCTGTAACCCCCACCAAACCCTATATACCTCCATCTCTGTAACACCCACAAACCCCTATAAACATCCCTGTCTCTGTAACCCCCATCAAACCGTATAAACCTCCCTGTCTCTGTAACCCACTCCAACCCCGATAAACCTCCCTGTCTCTGTAAGCCACTCCAACCCCTATAAAACTCCCTGTCTCTGTAACCCACACCAACCCCTATAAACCTCCGTCTCTGTAACCCCCACCAACCCCTATAAACCTCCCTGTCTCTGTAACCCACTCCAACCCCTATAAACCTCCCTGTCTCTGTAACCCACTCCTAACCCTATAAACCTCCCTGTCTCTGTAACCCCCACCAAACACTATAGACCTCCCTGTCTCTGTAACACCCAGCAAACCCTATAGACCTCCCTGTCTCTGTAACCACCACCAAACCCTATAAACCTCACTGTCTCTGTACCCCGCACCAAACCCTATAAAGCACCCTGTCACTGTAACCCACTCCAACCCCTATAAACCTCCCTGTCTCTGTAACCCACTCCAACCCCGATAAACCTCCCTGTCTCTGTAAGCCACTCCAACCCCTATAAAACTCCCTGTCTCTGTAACCCACACCAACCCCTATAAACCTCCGTCTCTGTAACCCCCACCAACCCCTATAAACCTCCGTCTCTGTAACCCCCACCAACCCCTATAAACCTCCCTGTCTCTGTAACCCACTCCAAACCCTATAAACCTCCCTGTCTCTGTAACCCCCACCAAACCCTATAAACCTTCCTGACTCTGTAACCCACTCCAAACCCCTATAAACCTCCCTGTCTCTGTAACCCACTCCGAACCCTATAAAACTCCGTCTCCATAACTCCCACCAACCCCTATAAACCTCCCTGTCTCTGTAACCGCCACCAACCCCTATAAACCTCCCTGTCTCTGTAACCCCCACCAAACACTATAAACCTCCCTGTCTCAGTAACCCACTCCAACCCCTATAAACCTCCCTGTCTCTGTAACCCACTCCAACCCCTATAAACTTCCCTGTCTCTGTAACCCACTCCAACGCATATAAACCTCCCTGTCTCTGTAACCCACACCAATCCCTATAAACCTCCGTCTCTGTAACCCCCACCAAACCCTATAAACCTCCGTCTCTGTAACCCCCAACAAACCCAATAAACCTCCCAGTCTCTGTAACCCACTCCAACCCCTCTAAACCTCCCTGTCTCTGTAACCCCCACCAAACCCTATAAACCTCCCTGTCTCTGTAACCCCCACCAAACCCTATATACCTCCATCTCTGTAACCCCCACAAACCCCGATAAACCTCCCTGCCTCTGTAACCACCACCAAACCCTATAGACCTCCCAGTCTCTGTGACACACTCCAACCCCTATAAACCTATCTGTCACTGTAACCCCCACCAACCCATATAAACCTCCGTCTCTGTAACCCCCACCAAACCCAATAAACCTCCCTGTCTCTGTAACCCCCACCAAACCCTATAAACCTCCCTGTCTCTGTTACCCCCAACAAACCCTATATACCTCCATCTCTGTAACCCCCACAAACCCCTATAAACCTCCCTGTCTCTGTAACCCCCCACCAAACCCAATAAACTTCCCTGTCTCTGTAACCCACTCCAAACCCTATAAACCTCCCTGTCTCTGTAACCCCCACCATACCCTATAAACCTCCCTGTCTCTGTAACCCACTCCAAACCCTATAAACCTCCCTGTCTCTGTAACCCACTCCAAACCCTATAAACCTCCCTGTCTCTGTCACACACGCCAAACACTATAAACCACCCTGTCTCTGTAACCCACTACAAACCCTATAAACCTCCCTGTCTCTGTAACCCCCACCAAACCCTATAAACCTCCGTCTCTGTAACCCCCACCAAACCCAATAAACCTCCCTGTCTCTGTAACCCACTGCAACCCCTCTAAACCTCCCTGTCTCTGTAACCCCCACCAAACCCTATAAACCTCCCTGTCTCTGTAACCCCCACCAAACCCTATATACCTCCATCTCTGTAACACCCACAAACCCCTATAAACATCCCTGTCTCTGTAACCCCCATCAAACCGTATAAACCTCCCTGTCTCTGTAACCCACTCCAACCCCGATAAACCTCCCTGTCTCTGTAAGCCACTCCAACCCCTATAAAACTCCCTGTCTCTGTAACCCACACCAACCCCTATAAACCTCCGTCTCTGTAACCCCCACCAACCCCTATAAACCTCCCTGTCTCTGTAACCCACTCCAACCCCTATAAACCTCCCTGTCTCTGTAATCCACTCCTAACCCTATAAACCTCCCTGTCTCTGTAACCCCCACCAAACATTATAGACCTCCCTGTCTCTGTAACACCCAGCAAACCCTATAAACCTCCCTGTCTCTGTCACACACGCCAAACACTATAAACCACCCTGTCTCAGTAACCCACTACAAACCCTATAAACCTCCCTGTCTCTGTAACCCCCACCAAACCCTATAAACCTCCGTCTCTGTAACCCCCACCAAACCCAATAAACCTCCCTGTCTCTGTAACCCACTGCAACCCCTCTAAACGTCCCTGTCTCTGTAACCCCCACCAAACCCTATAAACCTCCCTGTCTCTGTAACCCCCATCAAACCGGATAAACCTCCCTGTCTCTGTAACCCACTGCAACCCCTCTAAACGTCCCTGTCTCTGTAACCCCCACCAAACCCTATAAACCTCCCTGTCTCTGTAACCCCCACAAAACCCTATATACCTCCATCTCTGTAACACCCACAAACCCCTATAAACCTCCCTGTCTCTGTAAGCCACTCCAACCCCTATAAACCTCCCTGTCTCTGTAACCCACACCAACCCCTATAAACCTCCGTCTCTGTAACCCCCACCAACCCCTATAAACCTCCCTGTCTCTGTAACCCACTCCAACCCCTATAAACCTCCCTGTCTCTGTAACCCACACCAACCCCTATAAACCTCCGTCTCTGTAACCCCCACCAACCCCTATAAACCTCCCTGTCTCTGTAAGCCACTCCAACCCCTATAAACCTCCCTGTCTCTGTAACCCACACCAACCCCTATAAACCTCCGTCTCTGTAACCCCCACCAACCCCTATAAACCTCCCTGTCTCTGTAACCCACTCCAACCCCTATAAACCTCCCTGTCTCTGTAACCCACTCCTAACCCTATAAACCTCCCTGTCTCTGTAACCCCCACCAAACACTATAGACCTCCCTGTCTCTGTAACACCCAGCAAACCCTATAGACCTCCCTGTCTCTGTAACCACCACCAAACCCTATAAACCTCACTGTCTCTGTACCCCGCACCAAACCCTATAAACCACCCTGTCACTGTAACCCACTCCAACCCCTATAAACCTCCCTGTCTCTGTAACCCCCACCAACCCCTATAAACCTCCGTCTCTGTAACCCCCACCAACCCCTATAAACCTCCCTGTCTCTGTAACCCACTCCAAACCCTTTAAACCTCCCTGTCTCTGTAACCCCCACCAAACCCTATAAACCTTCCTGCCTCTGTAACCCACTCCAAACCCCTATAAACCTCCCTGTCTCTGTAAACCCCACCAAACCCTATAAACCTCCCTGTCTCTGTAACCCACTCCAAACCCCTATAAACCTCCCTTTCTCTGTAACCCCCACCAAACCCTATAAACCTCCCTGTCTCTGTAACCCACTCCAACCCCAATAAACCTCCCTGTCTCTGTAACCCACTCCGAACCCTATAAACCTCCGTCTCCATAACTCCCACCAACCCCTATAAACCTCCCTGTCTCTGTAACCGCCACCAACCCCTATAAACCTCCGTCTCTGTAACCCGCACCAAACCCAATAAACCTCCCTGTCTCTGTAACCCCCACCAAACCCTATAAACCTCCCTGTCTCTGTTACCCCCAACAAACCCTATATACCTCCATCTCTGTAACCCCCACAAACCCCTATAAACCTCCCTGTCTCTGTAACCCCCCACCAAACCCAATATACTTCCCTGTCTCTGTAACCCACTCCAAACGCTATAAACCTCCCTGTCTCTGTAACCCCCACCATACCCTATAAACCTCCCTGTCTCTGTAACCCACTCCAAACCCTATAAACCTCCCTGTCTCTGTAACCCACTCCAAACCCTATAAACCTCCCTGTCTCTGTCACACACGCCAAACACTATAAACCACCCTGTCTCTGTAACCCACTACAAACCCTATAAACCTCCCTGTCTCTTTAACCCCCACCAAACCCTATAAACCTCCGTCTCTGTAACCCCCACCAAACCCAATAAACCTCCCTGTCTCTGTAACCCACTGCAACCCCTCTAAACCTCCCTGTCTCTGTAACCCCCACCAAACCCTATAAACCTCCCTGTCCCTGTAACCCCCACCAAACCCTATATACCTCCATCTCTGTAACACCCACAAACCCCTATAAACATCCCTGTCTCTGTAACCCCCATCAAACCGTATAAACCTCCCTGTCTCTGTAACCCACTCCAACCCCGATAAACCTCCCTGTCTCTGTAAGCCACTCCAACCCCTATAAAACTCCCTGTCTCTGTAACCCCCACCAACCCCTATAAAAATCCCTGTCTCTGTAACCCACACCAACCCCTATAAACCTCCGTCTCTGTAACCCCCACCAACCCCTATAAACCTCCCTGTCTCTGTAACCCACTCCAACCCCTATAAACCTCCCTGTCTCTGTAACCCACTCCTAACCCTATAAACCTCCCTGTCTCTGTAACCCCCACCAAACACTATAGACCTCCCTGTCTCTGTAACACCCAGCAAACCCTATAGACCTCCCTGTCTCTGTAACCACCACCAAACCCTATAAACCTCACTGTCTCTGTACCCCGCACCAAACCCTATAAAGCACCCTGTCACTGTAACCGACTCCAACCCCTATAAACCTCCCTGTCTCTGTAAGCCACTCCAACCCCTATAAAACTCCCTGTCTCTGTAACCCACACCAACCCCTATAAACCTCCGTCTCTGTAACCCCCACCAACCCCTATAAACCTCCGTCTCTGTAACCCCCACCAACCCCTATAAACCTCCCTGTCTCTGTAACCCACTCCAAACCCTTTAAACCTCCCTGTCTCTGTAACCCCCACCAAACCCTATAAACCTTCCTGACTGTGTAACCCACTCCAAACCCCTATAAACCTCCCTGTCTCTGTAACCCCCACCAAACCCTATAAACCTCCCTGTCTCTGTAACCCACTCCAAACCCCTATAAACCTCCCTTTCTCTGTAACCCCCACCAAACCCTATAAACCTCCCTGTCTCTGTAACCCACTCCAACCCCAATAAACCTCCCTGTCTCTGTAACCCACTCCGAACCCTATAAAACTCCGTCTCCATAAGTCCCACCAACCCCTATAAACCTCCCTGTCTCTGTAACCGCCACCAACCCCTATAAACCTCCCTGTCTCTGTAACCCCCACCAAACACTATAAACCTCCCTGTCTCAGTAACCCACTCCAACCCCTATAAACCTCCCTGTCTCTGTAACCCACTCCAACCCCTATAAACTTCCCTGTCTCTGTAACCCACTCCAACGCATATAAACCTCCCTGTCTCTGTAACCCACACCAATCCCTATAAACCTCCGTCTCTGTAACCCCCACCAAACCCTATAAACCTCCGTCTCTGTAACCCCCAACAAACCCAATAAACCTCCCAGTCTCGGTAACCCACTCCAACCCCTCTAAACCTCCCTGTCTCTGTAACCCCCACCAAACCCTATAAACCTCCCTGTCTCTGTAACCCCCACCAAACCCTATATACCTCCATCTCTGTAACCCCCACAAACCCCGATAAACCTCCCTGCCTCTGTAACCACCACCAAACCCTATAGACCTCCCAGTCTCTGTAACACACTCCAACCCCTATAAACCTCCCTGTCACTGTAACCCCCACCAACCCATAAAAACCTCCGTCTCTGTAACCCCCACCAAACCCAATAAACCTCCCTGTCTCTGTAACCCCCACCAAACCCTGTAAACCTCCCTGTCTCTGTTACCCCCAACAAAACCTATATACCTCCATCTCTGTAACCCCCACAAACCCCTATAAACCTCCCTGTCTCTGTAACCCCCCACCAAACCCAATAAACTTCCCTGTCTCTGTAACCCACTCCAAACCCTATAAACCTCCCTGTCTCTGTAACCCCCACCATACCCTATAAACCTCCCTGTCTCTGTAACCCACTCCAAACCCTATAAACCTCCCTGTCTCTGAAACCCACTCCAAACCCTATAAACCTCCCTGTCTCTGTCACACACGCCAAACACTATAAACCACCCTGTCTCTGTAACCCACTACAAACCCTATAAACCTCCCTGTCTCTGTAACCCCCACCAAACCCTATAAACCTCTGTCTCTGTAACCCCCACCAAACCCAATAAACCTCCCTGTCTCTGTAACCCTCTGCAACCCCTCTAAACCTCCCTGTCTCTGTAACCCCCACCAAACCCTATAAACCTCCCTGTCTCTGTAACCCCCACCAAACCCTATATACCTCCATCTCTGTAACACCCACAAACCCCTATAAACATCCCTGTCTCTGTAACCCCCATCAAACCGTATAAACCTCCCTGTCTCTGTAACCCACTCCAACCCCGATAAACCTCCCTGTCTCTGTAAGCCACTCCAACCCCTATAAAACTCCCTGTCTCTGTAACCCACACCAACCCCTATAAACCTCCGTCTCTGTAACCCCCACCAACCCCTATAAACCTCCCTGTCTCTGTAACCCACTCCAACCCCTATAAACCTCCCTGTCTCTGTAATCCACTCCTAACCCTATAAACCTCCCTGTCTCTGTAACCCCCTCCAAACATTATAGACCTCCCTGTCTCTGTAACACCCAGCAAACCCTATAGACCTCCCTGTCTCTGTAACCACCACCAAACCCTATAAACCTCACTGTCTCTGTACCCCGCACCAAACCCTATAAAGCACCCTGTCACTGTAACCCACTCCAACCCCTATAAACCTCCCTGTCTCTGTAACCCCCACCAACCCCTATAAACCTCCGTCTCTGTAACCCCCACCAACCCCTATAAACCTCCCTGTCTCTGTAACCCACTCCAAACCCTTTAAACCTCCCTGTCTCTGTAACCCCCACCAAACCCAATAAACCTCCCTGTCTCTGTAACCCACTGCAACCCCTCTAAACCTCCCTGTCTCTGTAATCCCCACCAAACTCTATAAACCTCCCTGTCTCTGTAACCCCCACCAAACCCTATATACCTCCATCTCTGTAACACCCACAAACCCCTATAAACATCCCTGTCTCTGTAACCCCCATCAAACCGTATAAACCTCCCTGTCTCTGTAACCCACTCCAAACCCTATAAACCTCCCTGTCTCTGTAACCCCCACCAAACCCTATATACCTCCATCTCTGTAACACCCACAAACCCCTATAAACCTCCCTGTCTCTGTAACCCCCATCAAACCGTATAAACCTCCCAGTCTCTGTAACCCACTCCAACCCCGATAAACCTCCCTGTCTCTGTAAGCCACTCCAACCCCTATAAAACTCCCTGTCTCTGTAACCCACACCAACCCATATAAACCTCCGTCTCTGTAACCCCCACCAACCCCTATAAACCTCCCTGTCTCTGTAACCCACTCCAACCCCTATAAACCTCCCTGTCTCTGTAACCCACTCCTAACCCTATAAACCTCCCTGTCTCTGTAACCCCCACCAAACACTATAGACCTTCCTATCTCTGTAACACCCAGCAAACCCTATAGACCTCCCTGTCTCTGTAACCACCACCAAACCCTATAAACCTCACTGTCTCTGTACCCCGCACCAAACCCTATAAAGCACCCTGTCACTGTAACCCACTCCAACCCCTATAAACCTCCCTGTCTCTGTAACCCTCACCAAACCCTATAAACCTCCCTGTCTCTGTAAGCCACTCCAACCCCTATAAAACTCCCTGTCTCTGTAACCCACACCAACCCCTATAAACCTCCGTCTCTGTAACCCCCACCAACCCCTATAAACCTCCGTCTCTGTAACCCCCACCAACCCCTATAAACATCCCTGTCTCTGTAACCCACTCCAAACCCTTTAAACCTCCCTGTCTCTGTAACCCCCACCAAACCCTATAAACCTTCCTGACTCTGTAACCCACTCCAAACCCCTATAAACCTCCCTGTCTCTGTAACCCCCACCAAACCCTATAAACCTCCCTGTCTCTGTAACCCACTCCAAACCCCTATAAACCTCCCTTTCTCTGTAACCCCCACCAAACCCTATAAACCTCCCTGTCTCTGTAACCCACTCCAACCCCAATAAACCTCCCTGTCTCTGTAACCCACTTCGAACCCTATAAAACTCCGTCTCCATAACTCCCACCAACCCCTATAAACCTCCCTGTCTCTGTAACCGCCACCAACCCCTATAAACCTCCCTGTCTCTGTAACCCCCACGAAACACTATAAACCTCCCTGTCTCAGTAACCCACTCCAACCCCTATAAACCTCCCTGTCTCTGTAACCCACTCCAACCCCTATAAACTTCCCTGTCTCTGTAACCCACTCCAACACATATAAACCTCCCTGTCTCTGTAACCCCCAACAACCCCTATAAACCCCCCTGTCTCTGTAATCCCCACCAAACCCTATAAACCTCCCTGTCTCTGTAACCCCCAACAACCCCTATAAACCCCCCTGTCTCTGTAATCCCCGCCAAACCCTATAAACCTCCCTGTCTCTGTAACCCCCACCAAACCCTATATACCTCCATCTCTGTAACCCCCACAAACTCCGATAAACCTCCCTGCCTCTGTAACCACCACCAAACCCTATAGACCTCCCAGTCTCTGTAACACACTCCAACCCCTATAAACCTCCCTGTCACTGTAACCCCCACCAACCCATATAAACCTCCGTCTCTGTAACCCCCACCAAACCCAATAAACCTCCCTGTCTCTGTAACCCCCACCAAACCCTATAAACCTCCGTGTCTCTGTTACCCCCAACAAACCCTATATACCTCCATCTCTGTAACCCCCACAAACCCCTATAAACCTCCCTGTCTCTGTAACCCCCCACCAAACCCAATAAACTTCCCTGTCTCTGTAACCCACTCCAAACCCTATAAACCTCCCTGTCTCTGTAACCCCCACCATACCCTATAAACCTCCCTGTCTCTGTAACCCACTCCAAACCCTATAAACCTCCCTGTCTCTGTAACCCACTCCAAACCCTATAAACCTCCCTGTCTCTGTCACACACGCCAAACACTATAAACCACCCTGTCTCTGTAACCCACTACAAACCCTATAAACCTCCCTGTCTCTGTAACCCCCACCAAACCCTATAAACCTCCGTCTCTGTAACCCCCACCAAACCCAATAAACCTCCCTGTCTCTGTAACCCACTGCAACCCCTCTAAACCTCCCTGTCTCTGTAACCCCCACCAAACCCTATAAACCTCCCTGTCTCTGTAACCCCCACCAAACCCTATATACCTCCATCTCTGTAACACCCACAAACCCCTATAAACATCCCTGTCTCTGTAACCCCCATCAAACCGTATAAACCTCCCTGTCTCTGTAACCCACTCCAACCCCGATAAACCTCCCTGTCTCTGTAAGCCACTCCAACCCCTATAAAACTCCCTGTCTCTGTAACCCACACCAACCCCTATAAACCTCCGTCTCTGTAACCCCCACCAACCCCTATAAACCTCCCTGTCTCTGTAACCCACTCCAACCCCTATAAACCTCCCTGTCTCTGTAATCCACTCCTAACCCTATAAACCTCCCTGTCTCTGTAAACCCCTCCAAACATTTTAGACCTCCCTGTCTCTGTAACACCCAGCAAACCCTATAGACCTCCCTGTCTCTGTAACCACCACCAAACCCTATAAACCTCACTGTCTCTGTACCCCGCACCAAACCCTATAAAGCACCCTGTCACTGTAACCCACTCCAACCCCTATAAACCTCCCTGTCTCTGTAACCCCCACCAACCCCTATAAACCTCCGTCTCTGTAACCCCCACCAACCCCTATAAACCTCCCTGTCTCTGTAACCCACTCCAACCCCTATAGACCTCCCTGTCTCTGTAACCCCCACCAAAACCTATAGACCTCCCTGTCTCTGTAACCCCCACCAAACCCTATAAACCTCCCTGACTCTGTAACCCACTCCAAACCCCTATAAACCTCCCTGTCTCTGTAACCCACTCCAAACCCTTTAAACCTCCCTGTCTCTGTGACCCCCACCAAACCCTATAAACCTCCTTGTCTCTGTAACCCACTCCAAACCCCTATAAACCTCCCTGTCTCTGTAACCCCCACCAAACCCTATAAACCTCCCTATCTCTGTAACCCACTCCAAACCCATATAAACCTCCCTGTCTCTGTAACCCCCACCAATCCCTATAAACCTCCCTGTCTCTGTAACCCACTCCAACCCCGATAAACCTCCTTGTCTCTGTAACCCACTCCGAACCCTATAAACCTCCGTCTCTATAACTCCCACCAACCCCTATAGACGTCTCTGTCTCTGTAACCGCCACCAACCCCTATAAACCTCCCTGTCTCTGTAACCCCCAGCAAACCCTATAAACTTCCCTGTATCTGTAACCCACTCCAACCCCTATAAACCTCCCTGTCTCTGTAACCCACTCCAACCCCTGTAAACCTCCCTGTCTCTGTAACCCACTCCAACGCATATAAACCTCCCTGTCTCTGAAACCCACTCCAACCCCTATAAACCTCCGTCTCTGTAACCCCCACCAAACACTATAAACCTCCGTCTCTGTAACCCCCACCAAACCCAATAAACCTCCCTGTCTCTGTAACCCACTCAAACCGCTCTAAACCTCCCTGTCTCTGTAACCCCCACCAAACCCTATAAACCTCCCTGTCTCTGTAACCCCCACCAAACCCTATATACCTCCATCTCTGTAACCCCCACAAACCCCTATAAACCTCCCTGTCTCTGTAACCCCCATCAAACCCTATAAACCTCCCTGTCTCTGTAACCCACTCCAACCCCTATAAACCTCCCTGTCTCTGTAACCCACTCCAACCCCTATAAACCTCCGTCTCTGTAACCCCCACCAAACCGTATAAACCTCCCTGTCTCTGTAACCCACTCCAACCCCTATTGTCTCTGTAACCCACTCCAACCCCTATAAACCTCCCTGTCTCTGTAACCCCCACCAAACCCTATAAACCTCCCTGTCTCTGTAACCCACTCCAACCCCTATTGTCTCTGTAACCCACTCCAACACCTATAAACCTCCCTGTCTCTGTAACCCCCACCAAACCCTATAAACCTCCCTGTCTCTGTAACCCACTCAAACCCCTGTAAACCTCCCTGTCTCTGTAACCCTCACCAACCCCTATAAACCTCCCTGTCTCTGTAACCCACTCCAAACCCCTATAAACCTCCCTGTCTCTGTAACCCACTCCAAACCCTATAAACCTCCCTGTCTCCTTAACCACCACCAAACCCTTTAAACCTCCCTGTCTCTGTAACCCACTCCAACCCCGATAAAACTCCCTTTCTCTGTAACCAACTCCAAACCCTATAAACCTCCGTCTCTGTAACTCCCACCAACCCCTATAAACCTCCCTGTCTCTGTAACCCACACCAACCCCTATAAACCTCCCTGTCTCTGTAACCCCCACCATACCCTATAAACCTCTCTGTCTCTGTAACCGACTCCAACCCCTATAAACCTCCCTGTCTCTGTAACCCACTCCAACCCGTATAAACCTCCCTGTCTCTGTAACCCACACCAACCCCTATAAACCTCCCTGTCTCTGTAACCCCCACCATACCCTATAAACCTCTCAGTCTCTGTAACCGACTCCAACCCCTATAAACCTCCCTGTCTCTGTAACCCACTCCAACCCGTATAGACCTCCCTGTCTCTGTAACCTACTCCAACCCCGATAAACCTCCTTGTCTCTGTAACCCCCACCAACCCCTATAGACGTCTCTGTCTCTGTAACCGCCACCAACCCCTATAAACCTCCCTGTCTCTGTAACCCCCAGCAAACCCTATAAACTTCCCTGTATCTGTAACCCACTCCAACCCCTATAAACCTCCCTGTCTCTGTAACCCACTCCAACCCCTGTAAACCTCCCTGTCTCTGTAACCCACTCCAACGCATATAAACCTCCCTGTCTCTGAAACCCACTCCAACCCCTATAAACCTCCGTCTCTGTAACCCCCACCAAACCCTATAAACCTCCGTCTCTGTAACCCCCACCAAACCCAATAAACCTCCCTGTCTCTGTAACCCACTCAAACCGCTCTAAACCTCCCTGTCTCTGTAACCCCCACCAAACCCTATAAACCTCCCTGTCTCTGTAACCCCCACCAAACCCTATATACCTCCATCTCTGTAACCCCCACAAACCCCTATAAACCTCCCTGTCTCTGTAACCCCCATCAAACCCTATAAACCTCCCTGTCTCTATAACCCACTCCAACCCCTATAAACCTCCCTGTCTCTGTAACCCACTCCAACCCCTATAAACCTCCGTCTCTGTAACCCCCACCAACCCCTATAAACCTCCCTGTCTCTGTAACCCCCACCAAACCGTATAAACCTCCCTGTCTCTGTAACCCACTCCAACCCCTATTGTCTCTGTAACCCACTCCAACCCCTATAAACCTCCCTGTCTCTGTAACCCCCACCAAACCCTATAAACCTCCCTGTCTCTGTAACCCACTCCAACCCCTATTGTCTCTGTAACCCACTCCAACACCTATAAACCTCCCTGTCTCTGTAACCCCCACCAAACCCTATAAACCTCCCTGTCTCTGTAACCCACTCAAACCCCTGTAAACCTCCCTGTCTCTGTAACCCTCACCAACCCCTATAAACCTCCCTGTCTCTGTAACCCACTCCAAACCCCTATAAACCTCCCTGTCTCTGTAACCCACTCCAAACCCTATAAACCTCCCTGTCTCCTTAACCACCACCAAACCCTTTAAACCTCCCTGTCTCTGTAACCCACTCCAACCCCGATAAACCTCCCTTTCTCTGTAACCAACTCCAAACCCTATAAACCTCCGTCTCTGTAACTCCCACCAACCCCTATAAACCTCCCTGTCTCTGTAACCCACACCAACCCCTATAAACCTCCCTGTCTCTGTAACCCCCACCATACCCTATAAACCTCTCTGTCTCTGTAACCCACTCCAACCCGTATAAACCTCCCTGTCTCTGTAACCTACTCCAACCCCTATAAACCTCCCTGTCTCTGTAACCCACTCCAACCCCTATAAACCACCCTGTCACTGTAACCCCCACCAACCCATATAAACCTCCGTCTCTGTAACCCCCACCAACCCCTATAAACCTCCCTGTCTCTGTAACCCACTCCAACCCCTATAAACTTCCCTGTCTCTGTAACCCACTCCAAACCCTATAAACCTCCCTGTCTCTGTAACCCCCACCAAACACTATAGACCTCGCTGTCTCTGTAACCCCCAGCAAACCCTATAGACCTCACTGTCTCTGTAACCCCCACCAAACCCTATAAACCTCACTGTCTCTGTAACCCGCACCAAACCCTATAAACCTCCCTGTCACTGTAACCCACTCCAACCCCTCTAAACCTCCCTGTCTCTGTAACCCACTCCAACCCCTATAGACCTCCCTGTCTCTGTAAGCCCCACCAAAACCTATAGACCTCCCTGTCTCTGTAACCCCCACCAAACCCTATAAACATCCCTGACTCTGTAACCCACTCCAAACCCCTATAAACCTCCCTGTCTCTGTAACCCACTCCAAACCCTTTAAACCTCCCTGTCTCTGTAACCCCCACCAAACCCTATAAACCTCCTTGTCTCTGTAACCCACTCCAAACCCCTATAAACCTCCCTGTCTCTGTAACCCCCACCAAACCCTATAAACCTCCCTGTCTCTGTAACCCCCACCAATCCCTATAAACCTCCCTGTCTCTGTAACCCACTCCAACCCCGATAAACCTCCTTGTCTCTGTAACCCACTCCGAACCCTATAAACCTCCGTCTCTATAACTCCCACCAACCCCTATAGACGTCTCTGTCTCTGTAACCGCCACCAACCCCTATAAACCTCCCTGTCTCTGTAACCCCCAGCAAACCCTATAAACTTCCCTGTATCTGTAACCCACTCCAACCCCTATAAACCTCCCTGTCTCTGTAACCCACTCCAACCCCTGTAAACCTCCCTGTCTCTGTAACCCACTCCAACGCATATAAACCTCCCTGTCTCTGAAACCCACTCCAACCCCTATAAACCTCCGTCTCTGTAACCCCCACCAAACACTATAAACCTCCGTCTCTGTAACCCCCACCAAACCCAATAAACCTCCCTGTCTCTGTAACCCACTCAAACCGCTCTAAACCTCCCTGTCTCTGTAACCCCCACCAAACCCTATAAACCTCCCTGTCTCTGTAACCCCCACCAAACCCTATATACCTCCATCTCTGTAACCCCCACAAACCCCTATAAACCTCCCTGTCTCTGTAACCCCCATCAAACCCTATAAACCTCCCTGTCTCTGTAACCCACTCCAACCCCTATAAACCTCCCTGTCTCTGTAACCCACTCCAACCCCTATAAACCTCCGTCTCTGTAACCCCCACCAAACCGTATAAACCTCCCTGTCTCTGTAACCCACTCCAACCCCTATTGTCTCTGTAACCCACTCCAACCCCTATAAACCTCCCTGTCTCTGTAACCCCCACCAAACCCTATAAACCTCCCTGTCTCTGTAACCCACTCCAACCCCTATTGTCTCTGTAACCCACTCCAACACCTATAAACCTCCCTGTCTCTGTAACCCCCACCAAACCCTATAAACCTCCCTGTCTCTGTAACCCACTCAAACCCCTGTAAACCTCCCTGTCTCTGTAACCCTCACCAACCCCTATAAACCTCCCTGTCTCTGTAACCCACTCCAAACCCCTATAAACCTCCCTGTCTCTGTAACCCACTCCAAACCCTATAAACCTCCCTGTCTCCTTAACCACCACCAAACCCTTTAAACCTCCCTGTCTCTGTAACCCACTCCAACCCCGATAAAACTCCCTTTCTCTGTAACCAACTCCAAACCCTATAAACCTCCGTCTCTGTAACTCCCACCAACCCCTATAAACCTCCCTGTCTCTGTAACCCACACCAACCCCTATAAACCTCCCTGTCTCTGTAACCCCCACCATACCCTATAAACCTCTCTGTCTCTGTAACCGACTCCAACCCCTATAAACCTCCCTGTCTCTGTAACCCACTCCAACCCGTATAAACCTCCCTGTCTCTGTAACCCACACCAACCCCTATAAACCTCCCTGTCTCTGTAACCCCCACCATACCCTATAAACCTCTCAGTCTCTGTAACCGACTCCAACCCCTATGAACCTCCCTGTCTCTGTAACCCACTCCAACCCGTATAGACCTCCCTGTCTCTGTAACCTACTCCAACCCCGATAAACCTCCTTGTCTCTGTAACCCCCACCAACCCCTATAGACGTCTCTGTCTCTGTAACCGCCACCAACCCCTATAAACCTCCCTGTCTCTGTAACCCCCAGCAAACCCTATAAACTTCCCTGTATCTGTAACCCACTCCAACCCCTATAAACCTCCCTGTCTCTGTAACCCACTCCAACCCCTGTAAACCTCCCTGTCTCTGTAACCCACTCCAACGCATATAAACCTCCCTGTCTCTGAAACCCACTCCAACCCCTATAAACCTCCGTCTCTGTAACCCCCACCAAACCCTATAAACCTCCGTCTCTGTAACCCCCACCAAACCCAATAAACCTCCCTGTCTCTGTAACCCACTCAAACCGCTCTAAACCTCCCTGTCTCTGTAACCCCCACCAAACCCTATAAACCTCCCTGTCTCTGTAACCCCCACCAAACCCTATATACCTCCATCTCTGTAACCCCCACAAACCCCTATAAACCTCCCTGTCTCTGTAACCCCCATCAAACCCTATAAACCTCCCTGTCTCTATAACCCACTCCAACCCCTATAAACCTCCCTGTCTCTGTAACCCACTCCAACCCCTATAAACCTCCGTCTCTGTAACCCCCACCAACCCCTATAAACCTCCCTGTCTCTGTAACCCCCACCAAACCGTATAAACCTCCCTGTCTCTGTAACCCACTCCAACCCCTATTGTCTCTGTAACCCACTCCAACCCCTATAAACCTCCCTGTCTCTGTAACCCCCACCAAACCCTATAAACCTCCCTGTCTCTGTAACCCACTCCAACCCCTATTGTCTCTGTAACCCACTCCAACACCTATAAACCTCCCTGTCTCTGTAACCCCCACCAAACCCTATAAACCTCCCTGTCTCTGTAACCCACTCAAACCCCTGTAAACCTCCCTGTCTCTGTAACCCTCACCAACCCCTATAAACCTCCCTGTCTCTGTAACCCACTCCAAACCCCTATAAACCTCCCTGTCTCTGTAACCCACTCCAAACCCTATAAACCTCCCTGTCTCCTTAACCACCACCAAACCCTTTAAACCTCCCTGTCTCTGTAACCCACTCCAACCCCGATAAACCTCCCTTTCTCTGTAACCAACTCCAAACCCTATAAACCTCCGTCTCTGTAACTCCCACCAACCCCTATAAACCTCCCTGTCTCTGTAACCCACACCAACCCCTATAAACCTCCCTGTCTCTGTAACCCCCACCATACCCTATAAACCTCTCTGTCTCTGTAACCGACTCCAACCCCTATAAACCTCCCTGTCTCTGTAACCCACTCCAACCCGTATAAACCTCCCTGTCTCTGTAACCTACTCCAACCCCTATAAACCTCCCTGTCTCTGTAACCCACTCCAACCCCTATAAACCACCCTGTCACTGTAACCCCCACCAACCCATATAAACCTCCGTCTCTGTAACCCCCACCAACCCCTATAAACCTCCCTGTCTCTGTAACCCACTCCAACCCCTATAAACTTCCCTGTCTCTGTAACCCACTCCAAACCCTATAAACCTCCCTGTCTCTGTAACCCCCACCAAACACTATAGACCTCGCTGTCTCTGTAACCCCCAGCAAACCCTATAGACCTCACTGTCTCTGTAACCCCCACCAAACCCTATAAACCTCACTGTCTCTGTAACCCGCACCAAACCCTATAAACCTCCCTGTCACTGTAACCCACTCCAACCCCTCTAAACCTCCCTGTCTCTGTAACCCACTCCAACCCCTATAGACCTCCCTGTCTCTGTAAGCCCCACCAAAACCTATAGACCTCCCTGTCTCTGTAACCCCCACCAAACCCTATAAACCTCCCTGACTCTGTAACCCACTCCAAACCCCTATAAACCTCCCTGTCTCTGTAACCCACTCCAAACCCTTTAAACCTCCCTGTCTCTGTAACCCCCACCAAACCCTATAAACCTCCTTGTCTCTGTAACCAACTCCAAACCCTATAAACCTCCGTCTCTGTAACTCCCACCAACCCCGATAAACCTCCCTATCTCTGTAACCCACTCCAAACCCATATAAACCTCCCTGTCTCTGTAACCCCCACCAATCCCTATAAACCTCCCTGTCTCTGTAACCCACTCCAACCCCGATAAACCTCCGTGTCTCTGTAACCCACTCAAACCGCTCTAAACCTCCCTGTCTCTGTAACCCCCACCAAACCCTATAAACCTCCCTGTCTCTGTAACCCCCACCAAACCCTATATACCTCCATCTCTGTAACCCCCACAAACCCCTATAAACCTCCCTGTCTCTGTAACCCACTCCAACCGCTATAAACCTCCCTGTCTCTGTAACCCACTCAAACCCCTGTAAACCTCCCTGTCTCTGTAACCCTCACCAACCCCTATAAACCTCCCTGTCTCTGTAACCCACTCCAAACCCTATAAACCTCCCTGTCTCCTTAACCACCACCAAACCCCTTAAACCTCCCAGTCTCTGTAACCCACTCCAACCCCGATAAACCTCCCTTTCTCTGTAACCAACTCCAAACCCTATAAACCTCCGTCTCTGTAACTCCCACCAACCCCGATAAACCTCCCTTTCTCTGTAACCCACTCCAAACCCGTATAAACCTCCCTGTCTCTGTAACCCCCACCAAACCCTATAAACCTCCCTATCTCTGTAACCCACTCCAAACCCATATAAACCTCCCTGTCTCTGTAACCCCCACCAATCCCTATAAACCTCCCTGTCTCTGTAACCCACTCCAACCCCGATAAACCTCCTTGTCTCTGTAACCCACTCCGAACCCTATAAACCTCCGTCTCTATAACTCCCACCAACCCCTATAGACGTCTCTGTCTCTGTAACCGCCACCAACCCCTATAAACCTCCCTGTCTCTGTAACCCCCAGCAAACTATATAAACTTCCCTGTATCTGTAACCCACTCCAACCCCTATAAACCTCCCTGTCTCTGTAACCCACTCCAACCCCTGTAAACCTCCCTGTCTCTGTAACCCACTCCAACGCATATAAACCTCCCTGTCTCTGAAACCCACTCCAACCCCTATAAACCTCCCTGTCTCTGTAACCCCCACCAAACCCTATAAACCTCCCTATCTCTGTAACCCACTCCAAACCCATATAAACCTCCCTGTCTCTGTAACCCCCACCAATCCCTATAAACCTCCCTGTCTCTGTAACCCACTCCAACCCCGATAAACCTCCGTGTCTCTGTAACCCACTCCGAACCCTATAAACCTCCGTCTCTATAACTCCCACCAACCCCTATAGACCTCCCTGTCTCTGTAACCCACTCCAACCCGTATAAACCTCCCTGTCTCTGTAACCTACTCCAACCCCTATAAACCTCCCTGTCTCTGTAACCCACTCAAACCCCTGTAAACCTCCCTGTCTCTGTAACCCTCACCAACCCCTATAAACCTCCCTGTCTCTGTAACCCACTCCAAACCCCTATAAACCTCCCTGTCTCTGTAACCCACTCCAAACCCCTATAAACCTCCCTGTCTCTGTAACCCACTCCAACCCGTATAAACCTCCCTGTCTCTGTAACCTACTCCAACCCCTATAAACCTCCCTGTCTCTGTAACCCACTCAAACCCCTGTAAACCTCCCTGTCTCTGTAACCCTCACCAACCCCTATAAACCTCCCTGTCTCTGTAACCCACTCCAAACCCCTATAAACCTCCCTGTCTCTGTAACCCACTCCAAACCCTATAAACCTCCCTGTCTCCTTAACCACCACCAAACCCTTTAAACCTCCCTGTCTCTGTAACCCACTCCAACCCCGATAAACCTCCCTTTCTCTGTAACCAACTCCAAACCCTATAAACCTCCGTCTCTGTAACTCCCACCAACCCCTATAAACCTCCCTGTCTCTGTAACCCACACCAACCCCTATAAACCTCCCTGTCTCTGTAACCCCCACCATACCCTATAAACCTCTCTGTCTCTGTAACCGACTCCAACCCCTATAAACCTCCCTGTCTCTGTAACCCACTCCAACCCGTATAAACCTCCCTGTCTCTGTAACCTACTCCAACCCCTATAAACCTCCCTGTCTCTGTAACCCACTCCAACCCCTATAAACCACCCTGTCACTGTAACCCCCACCAACCCATATAAACCTCCGTCTCTGTAACCCCCACCAACCCCTATAAACCTCCCTGTCTCTGTAACCCACTCCAACCCCTATAAACTTCCCTGTCTCTGTAACCCACTCCAAACCCTATAAACCTCCCTGTCTCTGTAACCCCCACCAAACACTATAGACCTCGCTGTCTCTGTAACCCCCAGCAAACCCTATAGACCTCACTGTCTCTGTAACCCCCACCAAACCCTATAAACCTCACTGTCTCTGTAACCCGCACCAAACCCTATAAACCTCCCTGTCACTGTAACCCACTCCAACCCCTCTAAACCTCCCTGTCTCTGTAACCCACTCCAACCCCTATAGACCTCCCTGTCTCTGTAAGCCCCACCAAAACCTATAGACCTCCCTGTCTCTGTAACCCCCACCAAACCCTATAAACCTCCCTGACTCTGTAACCCACTCCAAACCCCTATAAACCTCCCTGTCTCTGTAACCCACTCCAAACCCTTTAAACCTCCCTGTCTCTGTAACCCCCACCAAACCCTATAAACCTCCTTGTCTCTGTAACCCACTCCAAACCCCTATAAACCTCCCTGTCTCTGTAACCCCCACCAAACCCTATAAACCTCCCTATCTCTGTAACCCACTCCAAACCCATATAAACCTCCCTGTCTCTGTAACCCCCACCAATCCCTATAAACCTCCCTGTCTCTGTAACCCACTCCAACCCCGATAAACCTCCGTGTCTCTGTAACCCACTCAAACCGCTCTAAACCTCCCTGTCTCTGTAACCCCCACCAAACCCTATAAACCTCCCTGTCTCTGTAACCCCCACCAAACCCTATATACCTCCATCTCTGTAACCCCCACAAACCCCTATAAACCTCCCTGTCTCTGTAACCCACTCCAACCGCTATAAACCTCCCTGTCTCTGTAACCCACTCAAACCCCTGTAAACCTCCCTGTCTCTGTAACCCTCACCAACCCCTATAAACCTCCCTGTCTCTGTAACCCACTCCAAACCCTATAAACCTCCCTGTCTCCTTAACCACCACCAAACCCCTTAAACCTCCCAGTCTCTGTAACCCACTCCAACCCCGATAAACCTCCCTTTCTCTGTAACCAACTCCAAACCCTATAAACCTCCGTCTCTGTAACTCCCACCAACCCCGATAAACCTCCCTTTCTCTGTAACCCACTCCAAACCCGTATAAACCTCCCTGTCTCTGTAACCCCCACCAAACCCTATAAACCTCCCTATCTCTGTAACCCACTCCAAACCCATATAAACCTCCCTGTCTCTGTAACCCCCACCAATCCCTATAAACCTCCCTGTCTCTGTAACCCACTCCAACCCCGATAAACCTCCTTGTCTCTGTAACCCACTCCGAACCCTATAAACCTCCGTCTCTATAACTCCCACCAACCCCTATAGACGTCTCTGTCTCTGTAACCGCCACCAACCCCTATAAACCTCCCTGTCTCTGTAACCCCCAGCAAACTATATAAACTTCCCTGTATCTGTAACCCACTCCAACCCCTATAAACCTCCCTGTCTCTGTAACCCACTCCAACCCCTGTAAACCTCCCTGTCTCTGTAACCCACTCCAACGCATATAAACCTCCCTGTCTCTGAAACCCACTCCAACCCCTATAAACCTCCCTGTCTCTGTAACCCCCACCAAACCCTATAAACCTCCCTATCTCTGTAACCCACTCCAAACCCATATAAACCTCCCTGTCTCTGTAACCCCCACCAATCCCTATAAACCTCCCTGTCTCTGTAACCCACTCCAACCCCGATAAACCTCCGTGTCTCTGTAACCCACTCCGAACCCTATAAACCTCCGTCTCTATAACTCCCACCAACCCCTATAGACCTCCCTGTCTCTGTAACCGCCACCAACCCCTATAAACCTCCCTGTCTCTGTAACCCACAGCAAACCCTATAAACTTCCCTGTATCTGTAACCCACTCCAACCCCTATAAACTTCCCTGTCTCTGTAACCCACTCCAACCCCTGTAAACCTCCCTGTCTCTGTAACCCACTCCAACGCATATAAACCTCCCTGTCTCTGAAACCCACTCCAACCCCTATAAACCTCCGTCTCTGTAACCCCCACCAAACCCTATAAACCTCCGTCTCTGTAACCCCCACCAAACCCAATAAACCTCCCTGTCTCTGTAACCCACTCAAACCGCTCTAAACCTCCCTGTCTCTGTAACCCCCACCAAACCCTATAAACCTCCCTGTCTCTGTAACCCCCACCAAACCCTATATACCTCCATCTCTATAACCCCCACAAACCCCTATAAACCTCCCTGTCTCTGTAACCCACTCCAACCCCTATAAACCTCCCTGTCTCTGTAACCCACTCAAACCCCTGTAAACCTCCCTGTCTCTGTAACCCTCACCAACCCCTATAAACCTCCCTGTCTCTGTAACCCACTACAAACCCCTATATACCTCCCTGTCTCTGTAACCCACTCCAAACCCTATAAACCTCCCTGTCTCCTTAACCACCACCAAACACCTTAAACCTCCCTGTCTCTGTAACCCACTCCAACCCCGATAAACCTCCCTTTCTCTGTAACCAACTCCAAACCCTATAAACCTCCGTCTCTGTAACTCCCACCAACCCCGATAAACCTCCCTTTCTCTGTAACCCACTCCAAACCCCTATAAACCTCCCTGTCTCTGTAACCCCCACCAAACCCTATAAACCTCCCTATCTCTGTAACCCACTCCAAACCCATATAAACCTCCCTGTCTCTGTAACCCCCACCAATCCCTATAAACCTCCCTGTCTCTGTAACCCACTCCAACCCCGATAAACCTCCTTGTCTCTGTAACCCACTCCGAACCCTATAAACCTCCGTCTCTATAACTCCCACCAACCCCTATAGACGTCTCTGTCTCTGTAACCGCCACCAACCCCTATAAACCTCCCTGTCTCTGTAACCCCCAGCAAACTATATAAACTTCCCTGTATCTGTAACCCACTCCAACCCCTATAAACCTCCCTGTCTCTGTAACCCACTCCAACCCCTGTAAACCTCCCTGTCTCTGTAACCCACTCCAACGCATATAAACCTCCCTGTCTCTGAAACCCACTCCAACCCCTATAAACCTCCGTCTCTGTAACCCCCACCAAACCCTATAAACCTCCGTCTCTGTAACCCCCACCAAACCCAATAAACCTCCCTGTCTCTATAACCCACTCAAACCGCTCTAAACCTCCCTGTCTCTGTAACCCCCACCAAACCCTATAAACCTCCCTGTCTCTGTAACCCCCACCAAACCCTATATACCTCCATCTCTGTAACCCCCACAAACCCCTATAAACCTCCCTGTCTCTGTAACCCCCACCAAACCGTATAAACCTCCCTGTCTCTGTAACCCACTCCAACCCCTATTGTCTCTGTAACCCACTCCAACCCCTATAAACCTCCCTGTCTCTGTAACCCCCACCAAACCCTATAAACCTCCCTGTCTCTGTAACCCACTCCAACCCCTATTGTCTCTGTAACCCACTCCAACACCTATAAACCTCCCTGTCTCTGTAACCCCCACCAAACCCTATAAACCTCCCTGTCTCTGTAACCCACTCAAACCCCTGTAAACCTCCCTGTCTCTGTAACCCTCACCAACCCCTATAAACCTCCCTGTCTCTGTAACCCACTCCAAACCCCTATAAACCTCCCTGTCTCTGTAACCCACTACAAACCCTATAAACCTCCCTGTCTCCTTAACCACCACCAAACCCTTTAAACCTCCCTGTCTCTGTAACCCACTCCAACCCCGATAAACCTCCCTTTCTCTGTAACCAACTCCAAACCCTATAAACCTCCGTCTCTGTAACTCCCACCAACCCCTATAAACCTCCCTGTCTCTGTAACCCACACCAACCCCTATAAACCTCCCTGTCTCTGTAACCCCCACCATACCCTATAAACCTCCCTGTCTCTGTAACCGACTCCAACCCCTATAAACCTCCCTGTCTCTGTAACCCACTCCAACCCGTATAAACCTCCCTGTCTCTGTAACCTACTCCAACCCCTATAAACCTCCCTGTCTCTGTAACCCACTCCAACCCCTATAAACCTCCCTGTCACTGTAACCCCCACCAACCCATATAAACCTCCGTCTCTGTAACCCCCACCAACCCCTATAAACCTCCCTGTCTCTGTAACCCACTCCAACCCCTATAAACTTCCCTGTCTCTGTAACCCACTGCAAACCCTATAAACCTCCCTGTCTCTGTAACCCCCACCAAACACTATAGACCTCGCTGTCTCTGTAACCCCCAGCAAACCCTATAGACCTCACTGTCTCTGTAACCCCCACCAAACCCTATAAACCTCACTGTCTCTGTAACCCGCACCAAACCCTATAAACCTCCCTGTCACTGTAACCCACTCCAACCCCTCTAAACCTCCCTGTCTCTGTAACCCACTCCAACCCCTATAGACCTCCCTGTCTCTGTAAGCCCCACCAAAACCTATAGACCTCCCTGTCTCTGTAACCCCCACCAAACCCTATAAACCTCCCTGACTCTGTAACCCACTCCAAACCCCTATAAACCTCCCTGTCTCTGTAACCCACTCCAAACCCTTTAAACCTCCCTGTCTCTGTAACCCCCACCAAACCCTATAAACCTCCTTGTCTCTGTAACCCACTCCAAACCCCTATAAACCTCCCTGTCTCTGTAACCCCCACCAAACCCTATAAACCTCCCTATCTCTGTAACCCACTGCAAACCCATATAAACCTCCCTGTCTCTGTAACCCCCACCAATCCCTATAAACCTCCCTGTCTCTGTAACCCACTCCAACCCCGATAAACCTCCGTGTCTCTGTAACCCACTCCGAACCCTATAAACCTCCGTCTCTATAACTCCCACCAACCCCTATAGACCTCCCTGTCTCTGTAACCGCCACCAACCCCTATAAACCTCCCTGTCTCTGTAACCCACAGCAAACCCTATAAACTTCCCTGTATCTGTAACCCACTCCAACCCCTATAAACCTCCCTGTCTCTGTAACCCACTCCAACCCCTGTAAACCTCCCTGTCTCTGTAACCCACTCCAACGCATATAAACCTCCCTGTCTCTGAAACCCACTCCAACCACTATAAACCTCCGTCTCTGTAACCCCCACCAAACCCTATAAACCTCCGTCTCTGTAACCCCCACCAAACCCAATAAACCTCCCTGTCTCTGTAACCCACTCAAACCGCTCTAAACCTCCCTGTCTCTGTAACCCCCACCAAACCCTATAAACCTCCCTGTCTCTGTAACCCCCACCAAACCCTATATACCTCCATCTCTGTAACCCCCACAAACCCCTATAAACCTCCCTGTCTCTGTAACCCCCATCAAACCCTATAAACCTCCCTGTCTCTGTAACCCACTCCAACCCCTATAAACCTCCCTGTCTCTGTAACCCACTCCAACCCCTATAAACCTCCGTCTCTGTAACCCCCACCAACCCCTATAAACCTCCCTGTCTCTGTAACCCCCACCAAACCGTATAAACCTCCCTGTCTCTGTAACCCACTCCAACCCCTATTGTCTCTGTAACCCACTCCAACCCCTATAAACCTCCCTGTCTCTGTAACCCCCACCAAACCCTATAAACCTCCCTGTCTCTGTAACCCACTCCAAACCCTATAAACCTCCCTGTCTCTGTAACCCACTCAAACCCCTGTAAACCTCCCTGTCTCTGTAACCCTCACCAACCCCTATAAACCTCCCTGTCTCTGTAACCCACTCCAACCCCGATAAACCTCCCTTTCTCTGTAACCAACTCCAAACCCTATAAACCTCCGTCTCTGTAACTCCCACCAACCCCTATAAACCTCCCCGTCTCTGTAACCCACACCAACCCCTATAAACCTCCCTGTCTCTGTAACCCCCACCAAACTCTATAAACCTCCCTGTCTCTGTAACCGACTCCAACCCCTATAAACCTCCCTGTCTCTGTAACCCACTCCAACCCGTATAAACCTCCCTGTCTCTGTAACCTACTCCAACCCCTATAAACCTCCCTGTCTCTGTAACCCACTCCAACCCCTATAAACCTCCGTCTCTGTAACCCCCACCAACCCCTATAAACCTCCCTGTCTCTGTAACCCCCACCAAACCCTATAAACCTCCCTGTCTCTGTAACCCACCCCAACCCCTATAGTCTCTGTTACCCACTCCAACCCCTATAAACCTCCCTGATCTGTAACCCCCACCAAACCCTATAAACCTCCCTGTCTCTGTAACCCACTGCAACCCTTATAAACCTCCCTGTCTCTGTAACCCCCACCAACCCCTATAAACCTCCCTGTCTCTGTAACCCCTACCAACCCCTATAAACCTCCCTGTCTCTGTAACCCACTCCAACCCCTATAAACCTCCCTGTCTCTGTAACCCCCACCAAACCCTATAAACCTCCCTGTCTCTGTAACCCCCAACAACCCCTATAAACCCCCCTGTCTCTGTGATACCCACCAAACCCTATAAACCTCCCTGTCTCTGTAAGCCCCAACAACCCCTATAAACCCCCCTGTCTCTGTAATCCCCACCAAACCCTATAAACCCCCCTGTCGCTGTAACCCCCACCAAACCATTTAAACCTGCCTGTCTCTGTAACCCACTCCAACCCCTATAAACCTCCCTGTCCCTGTAACCACCACCTAACCCTATAAACCTCCCTGTCTCTGTAACCCCCACCAAACCATATAAACCTCCTTGTCTCTGTAACCCCCACCAACCCCTATAAACCTCCCTGTCTCTGTAACACCCACCAAACCCTATAAACCTCCCTGTCTCTGTAACCCCCACCTAACCCTATAAACCTCCCTGTCTCTGTAACCCCCACCAAACCCTATAAACCTCCCTGTCTCTGTAACCCACTCCAACCCCTATTGTCTCTGTAACCCACTCCAACCCCTATAAACCTCCCTGTCTCTGTAACCCCCACCAAACCCTATAAACCTCCCTGTCTCTGTAACCCACTCCAAACCCTATAAACCTCCCTGTCTCTGTAACCCACTCAAACCCCTGTAAACCTCCCTGTCTCTGTAACCCTCACCAACCCCTATAAACCTCCCTGTCTCTGTAACCCACTACAAACCCCTATAAACCTCCCTGTCTCTGTAACCCACTCCAAACCCTATAAACCTCCCTGTCTCCTTAACCACCACCAAACCCTTTAAAACTCCCTGTCTATGTAACCCACTACAACCCCGATAAACCTCCCTTTCTCTGTAACCAAATCCAAACTCTATAAACATCCGTCTCTGTAATTCCCACCAACCGCTATAAACCTCCCTTTCTCTGTAACCCACACCAACCCCTATAAACCTCCCTGTCTCTGTAACCCCCACCAAACCGTATAAATCTCCCTGTCTCTGTAACCCACTCCAACCCCTATAAACCTCCCTGTCTCTGTAACCGACTCCAAACCCTATAAACCTCCCTGTCTCTGTAACCCACTCCAACCCCTATAAACCTCCGTCTCTGTAACCCCCACCAACCACTATAAACCTCCCTGTCTCTGTAACCCCCACCAAACCCTATAAACCTCCCTGTCCCTGTAACCCCCACAAACCCCTATAAACCTCCCTGTCTCTGTAACCCACTCCAACCCCTATAAACCTCCCTGTCTCTGTAACCCCCACCAAACCCTATAAACCTCCCTGTCTCTGTAACCCCCAACAACCCCTATAAACCCCCCTGTCTCTGTAATACCCACCAAACCCTATAAACCTCCCTGTCTCTGTAAGCCCCAACAACCCCTATAAACCCCCCTGTCTCTGTAATCCCCACCAAACCCTATAAACCCCCCTGTCGCTGTAACCCCCACCAAACCATTTAAACCTGCCTGTCTCTGTAACCCACTCCAACCCCTATAAACCTCCCTGTCCCTGTAACCACCACCTAACCCTATAAACCTCCCTGTCTCTGTAACCCCCACCAAACCATATAAACCTCCCTGTCTCTGTAACCCATACCAACCCCTATAAACCTCCCTGTCTCTGTAACACCCACCAAACCCTATAAACCTCCCTGTCTCTGTAACCCCCACCTAACCCTATAAACCTCCCTGTCTCTGTAACCCACAACAAACCCTATAGACCTCCCTGTCTCTGTAACCCCCACCAAACCCTATATACCTCCATCTCTGTAACCCCCAGCAAACCCTATAAACCTCCCTGTCTCTGTAACCCACTCCAAACCCCTATAAAGCTCCCTGTCTCTGTAACCCACTCCAAACCCTATAAACCTCACTGTCTCTGTAACGCCCACCAAAGCCTATAAACCTCCCTGTCTCTGTAACCCACTCCAAACCCCTATAAACCTCCCAGTCTCTGTAACCCCCACCAAACCCTATAAACCTCCCTGTCTCTGTAACCCACTCCAAACCACTATAAACCTCCCTGTCTCTGTAACCCCCACCAAACTCTATAAACCTCCCTGTTTCTGTAACCCACTCCAACCCCTATAAACCTCCCTGTCTCTGTAACCCACTCCAACCCCTATAAACCTCCCTGTCTCTGTAACCCACTCCAACCCCTATAAACCTCCCTGTCTCTGTAACCCACTCCAACCCCTATAAACCTCCCTGTCTCTGTAACCCACTCCAACCCCTATAAACCTCCGTCTCTGTAACCCCCACCAACCCCTATAAACCTCCCTGTCTCTGTAACCCCCACCAAACCCTATAAACCTCCCTGTCTCTGTAACCCACTCCAACCCCTATTGTCTCTGTAACCCACTCCAACCCCTATAAACCTCCCTGTCTCTGTAACCCCCACCAAACCCTATAAACCTCCCTGTCTCTGTAACCCACTCCAAACCCTATAAACCTCCCTGTCTCTGTAACCCACTCAAACCCCTGTAAACCTCCCTGTCTCTGTAACCCTCACCAACCCCTATAAACCTCCCTGTCTCTGTAACCCACTACAAACCCCTATAAACCTCCCTGTCTCTGTAACCCACTACAAACCCCTATAAACCTCCCTGTCTCTGTAACCCCCACCAAACCCTATAAACCTCCCTGTCTCTGTAACCCCCAACAACCCCTATAAAACTCCCTGTCTCTGTAACCCCCACCAAACCCTATAAACCTCCCTGTCTCTGTAACCCCCAACAAACCCTATAAACCTCCCTGTCTCCTTAACCACCACCAAACCCTTTGAACCTCCCTGTCTCTGTAACCGACTCCAAACCCTATAAACCTCCCTGTCTTTGTAACCGACTCCAACCCCTATAAACCTCCCTGTCTCTGTAACCAACTCCAAACTCTATAAACCTCCCTGTAACCCCCACCAAACCCTATAAACCTCCCTGTCTCTGTAACCGACTCCAACACCTATAAACCTCCCTGTCTCTGTAACCGACTCCAACCCCTATAAACCTCCCTGTCTCTGTAACCCCCACCAAACCCTATAAACCTCCCTGTCTCTGTAACCCACACCAACCCCTATAAACCTCCCTGTCTCTGTAACCCCCACCAAACCCTATAAACCTCCCTGTCTCTGTAACCCACTCCAACCCCTATAAACCTCCCTGTCTCTGTAACCGACTCCAACCCCTATAAACCTCACTGTCTCTGTAACCCACTCCAACCCGTATAAACCTCCCTGTCTCTGTAACCTACTCCAACCCCTATAAACCTCCCTGTCTCTGTAACCCACTCCAACCCCTATAAACCTCCGTCTCTGTAATCCCCACCAACCCCTATAAACCTCCCTGTCTCTGTAACCCCCACCAAACCCTATAAACCTCCCTGTCTCTGTAACCCCCACCAACCCCTATAAACCTCCCTGTCTCTGTAACCCACTCCAACCCCTATAAACCTCCCTGTCTCTGTAACCCCCACCAAACCCTATAAACCTCCCTGTTTCTGTAACGCCCACCAACCCCTATAAACCTCACTGTCTCTGTAATCCCCACCAAACCCTATAAACCTCCCTGTCTCTGTAACCCACTACAACCCCTATAAACCTCCCTGTCTCTGTAACCCACTCCAACCCCTATAAACCTCCCTGTCTCTGTAACCAACTCCAAACCCTATAAACCTCCCTGTCTCTGTAACCCCCACCATACCCTATAAACCTCCCTGTCTCTGTAACCCACTCCAAACCCTATAGCCCTCCCTGTCTCTTTAACCCCCACCAAACCCTATAAACCTCCCTGTCTCTGTAACCAACTCCAAACCCTGTAGACCTCCCTGTCTCTGTAACCCCCAGCAAACCCTATAAACCTCCCTGTCTCTGTAACCCACTCCAACCCCTATAAAACTCCCTGTCTCTGTAGCCCACTCCAACCCCTATAAACATCCCTGTCCCTGTAACCACCACCTAACCCTATAAACCTCCCTGTCTCTGTAACCCCCACCAAACCCTATAAACCTCCCTGTCTCTGTAACCCCCACCAACCCCTATAAACCTCCCTGTCTCTGTAACACACTCCAACCCCTATAAACCTCACTGTCTCTGTAACCCCCACCAAACCCTATAAACCTCCCTGTCTCTGTAACCCCCACCAAGCCCTATAAACCTCCCTGTCTCTGTAACCCACTCCAACCCCTATAAACCTCCCTGTCTCTGTAACCCCCAACAAACCCTATAAACCTCCCTGTCTCTGTAACCCCCACCCAACCCTATAAACCTCCCTGTCTCTGTAACCCACCCCAACCCCTATAGTCTCTGTTACACACTCCAACCCCTATAAACCTCCCTCTCTCTGTAACCAACTCCAAACCCTATAAACCTGCCTATCTCTGTAACCCCCACCATACCCTATAAACCTCCCTGTCTCTGTAACCCACTCCAAACCCTATAGCCCTCCCTGTCTCTTTAACCCCCACCAAACCCTATAAACCTCCCTGTCTCTGTAACCAACTCCAAACCATGTAGACCTCCCTGTCTCTGTAACCCCCAGCAAACCCTATAAACCTCCCTGTCTCTGTAACCCACTCCAACCCCTATAAAACTCCCTGTCTCTGTAACGCACTCCAACCGGTATAAACCTCCCTGTCCATGTAACCACCACCTAACCCTATAAACCTCCCTGTCTCTGTAACCCCCACCAAACCATATAAACCTCCTTGTCTCTGTAACCCCCAACAACCCCTATAAACCTCCCTGTCTCTGTAACCCCCACCAAACCCTATAAACCTACCTGTCTCTGTAACCCCCACCTAACCCTATAAACCTCCCTGTCTCTGTAACCCTCAACAAACCCTATAGACCTCCCTGTCTCTGTAACCCCCACCAAACCCTATATACCTCCATCTCTGTAACCCTCAGCAAACCCTATAAACCTCCCTGTCTCTGTAACCCACTCCACACCCCTATAAAGCCCCCTGTCTATGTAACCCACTCCAAACCGTATAAACCTCACTGTCTCTGTAACCCCCACCAAAGCCTATAAACCTCCCTGTCTCTGTAACCCACTCCAAACCCCTATAAACCTCCCTGTCTCTGTAACCCCCACCAAACCCTATAAACCTCCCTGTCTCTGTAACCCACTCCAAACCCCTATAAACCTCTCTGTCTCTGTAACCCCCACCAAACTCTATAAACCTCCCTGTTTCTGTAACCCACTCCAACCCCTGTAAACCTCCCTGTCTCTGTAACCCACTCCAACCCCTATAAACCTCCCTGTCTCTGTAACCCACGCCAACCCCTATAAACCTCCCTGTCTCTGTAACCCACTCCAACCCCTATAAACCTCCTTGTCTCTGTAACCCACTCCAACCCCTATCAACCTCCGTCTCTGTAACCCCCACCAACCCCTATAAACCTCCCTGTCTCTGTAACCCCCACCAAACCCTATAAATCTCCCTGTCTCTGTAACCCACTCCAACCCCTATTGTCTCTGTAACCCACTCCAACCCCTATAAACCTCCCTGTCTCTGTAACCCACACCAAACCCTATAAACCTCCCTGTCTCTGTAACCCACTCCAAACCCTATAAACCTCCCTGTCTCTGTAACCCTCTCAAACCCCTATAAACCTCCCTGTCTCTGTAACCCACTCCAAACCCTATAAACCTCCCTGTCTCTGTAACCACCACCAAACCCTTTAAACCTCCCTGTCTCTGTAACCCACTCCAACCCCGATAAACCTCCCTGTCTCTGTAACCCACTCCAACCCCTAGAAACCTCCCTGTCTCTGTAACCCACTCCAAACCCTATAAACCTCCCTGTCTCTGTAACCACCACCAAACCCTTTAAACCTCCCTGTCTCTGTAACCCACTCCAACCCCGATAAACCTCCCTGTCTCTGTAAACCACTCCAACCCTAGAAAGCTCCCTGTCTCTGTAACTGACTCCAACCCCTATAAACCTCCCTGTCTCTGTAACCCACTCCAACCCGTATAAACCTCCCTGTTTCTGTAACCTACTCCAACCCCTATAAACCTCCCTGTCTCTGTAACCCACTCCAAACCCTATAAACCTCCGTCTCTGTAACCCCCACCAACCCCTATAAACCTCCCTGTCTCTGTAACCCCCACCCAACCCTATAAACCTCCATGTCTCTGTAACCCACCCCAACCCCTATAGTCTCTGTTACCCACTCCAACCCCTATAAACCTCCCTGTCTCTGTAACCAACTCCAAACCCTGTAGACCTCCCTGTCTCTGTAACCCCCAGCAAACCCTATAAACCTCCCTGTCTCTGTAACCCACTCCAACCCCTATAAAACTCCCTGTCACTGTAGCCCACTCCAACCCCTATAAACATCCCTGTCCCTGTAACCACCACCTAACCCTATAAACCTCCCTGTCTCTGTAACCCCCACCAAACCCTATAAACCTCCCTGTCTCTGTAACCCCCACCAACCCCTATAAACCTCCCTGTCTCTGTAACACACTCCAACCCCTATAAACCTCACTGTCTCTGTAACCCCCACCAAACCCTATAAACCTCCCTGTCTCTGTAACCCCCACCAAGCCCTATAAACCTCCCTGTCTCTGTAACCCACTCCAACCCCTATAAACCTCCCTGTCTCTGTAACCCCCAACAAACCCTATAAACCTCCCTGTCTCTGTAACCCCCACCCAACCCTATAAACCTCCCTGTCTCTGTAACCCACCCCAACCACTAAAGTCTCTGTTACACACTCGAACCCCTATAAACCTCCCTCTCTCTGTAACCAACTCCAAACCCTATAAACCTGCCTATCTCTGTAACCCCCACCATACCCTATAAACCTCCCTGTCTCTGTAACCCACTCCAAACCCTATAGCCCTCCCTGTCTCTTTAACCCCCACCAAACCCTATAAACCTCCCTGTCTCTGTAACCAACTCCAAACCCTGTAGACCTCCCTGTCTCTGTAACCCCCAGCAAACCCTATAAACCTCCCTGTCTCTGTAACCCACTCCAACCCCTATAAAACTCCCTGTCTCTGTTACCCACTCCAACCGGTATAAACCTCCCTGTCCATGTAACCACCACCTAACCCTATAAACCTCCCTGTCTCTGTAACCCCCACCAAACCATATAAACCTCCTTGTCTCTGTAACCCCCAACAACCCCTATAAACCTCCCTGTCTCTGTAACCCCCACCAAACCCTATAAACCTACCTGTCTCTGTAACCCCCACCTAACCCTATAAACCTCCCTGTCTCTGTAACCCTCAACAAACCCTATAGACCTCCCTGTCTCTGTAACCCCCACCAAACCCTATATACCTCCATCTCTGTAACCCCCAGCAAACCCTATAAACCTCCCTGTCTCTGTAACCCACTCCACACCCCTATAAAGCCCCCTGTCTATGTAACCCACTCCAAACCGTATAAACCTCACTGTCTCTGTAACCCCCACCAAAGCCTATAAACCTCCCTGTCTCTGTAACCCACTCCAAACCCCTATAAACCTCCCTGTCTCTGTAACCCCCACCAAACCCTATAAACCTCCCTGTCTCTGTAACCCACTCCAAACCCCTATAAACCTCTCTGTCTCTGTAACCCCCACCAAACTCTATAAACCTCCCTGTTTCTGTAACCCACTCCAACCCCTATAAACCTCCCTGTCTCTGTAACCCACTCCAACCCCTATAAACCTCCCTGTCTCTGTAACCCACGCCAACCCCTATAAACCTCCCTGTCTCTGTAACCCACTCCAACCCCTATAAACCTCCCTGTCTCTGTAACCCACTCCAACCCCTATCAACCTCCGTCTCTGTAACCCCCACCAACCCCTATAAACCTCCCTGTCTCTGTAACCCCCACCAAACCCTATAAATCTCCCTGTCTCTGTAACCCACTCCAACCCCTATTGTCTCTGTAACCCACTCCAACCCCTATAAACCTCCCTGTCTCTGTAACCCACACCAAACCCTATAAACCTCCCTGTCTCTATAACCCACTCCAAACCCTATAAACCTCCCTGTCTCTGTAACCCACACCAAACCCTATAAACCTCCCTGTCTCTATAACCCACACCAAACCCTATAAACCTCCCTGTCTCTGTAACCCCGAACAACCCCTATAAACCTCCCTGTCTCTGTAACCCCCACCCAACCTTATAAACCTCCCTGTCTCTGTAACCCACCCCAACCCCTGTAGTCTCTGTTACCCACTCCAACCCCTATAAACCTCCCTGTCTCTGTAACCCCCACCGAACCCTATAATCCTCCCTGTCTCTGTAACCCACTCCAACCCCTATAAACCTCCCTGTCTCTGTAACCCCCACCAACCCCTATAAACCTCCCTGTCTCTGTAAACCCCACCAACCCCTATAAACCTCCCTGTCTCTGTAACCCACTCCAACCCCTATAAACCCCCCTGTCTCTGTAATCCCCACCAAACCCTATAAACCTCCCTGTCTCTGTAACCCCCAACAACCCCTATAAACCCCCCTGTCTCTGTAATCCCCACCAAACCCTATAAACCCCCCTGTCGCTGTAACCCCCACCAAACCATTTAAACCTGCCTGTCTCTGTAACCCACTCCAACCCCAAAAAACCTCTGTCTCTGTAACCCACTCCAACCCCTCTAAACCTCCCTGTCTCTGTAACTCACTCCAACCCCTATAAACCTCCCTGTCTCTGTAACCCCCACCAAACCCTATAAACCTCCCTGTCTCTGTAACCCCCACCAACCCCTATAAACCTCCCTGTCTCTGTAACCCACTCCAACCCCTATAAACCTCCCTGTCTCTGTAACCCCCACCAAACCCTATAAACCTCCCTGTCTCTGTAACCCCCACCAACCCCTATAAACCTCACTGTCTCTGTAACCCCCACCAAACCCTATAAACCTCCCTGTCTCTGTAACCCACTACAACCCCTATAAACCTCCCTGTCTCTGTAACCCACTCCAACCCCTATAAACCTCCCTGTCTCTGTAACCACCACCAAACCCTATAAACCTCCGTCTCTGTAACCCACTCCAACCCCTATAAACCTCGCTGTCTCTGTAAAGCCCACCAACCCCTATAAACCTCCCTGTCTCTGTAACCCCCACCAAACCCTATAAACCTCCCTGTCTCTGTAACCCCCACCAACCCCTATAAACCTCCCTGTCTCTGTAACCCACTCCAACCCCTATAAACCTCCCTGTCTCTGTAACCCCCACCAAACCCTATAAACCTCCCTGTCTCTGTAACCCCCACCAACCCCTATAAACCTCACTGTCTCTGTAACCCCCACCAAACCCTATAAACCTCCCTGTCTCTGTAACCCACTACAACCCCTATAAACCTCCCTGTCTCTGTAACACACTCCAACCCCTATAAACCTCCCTGTCTCTGTAACCCCCACCAACCCCTATAAACCTCCCTGTCTCTGTAACCCCCACCAAGCCCTATAAACCTCCCTGTCTCTGTAACACACTCCAACCCCTATAAACCTCCCTGTCTCTGTAACCCCCAACAAACCCTATAAACCTCCCTGTCTCTGTAACCCCCACGCAAACCTATAAACCTCCCTGTCTCTGTAACCCACCCCAACCCCTATAGTCTCTGTTACCCACTCCAACCCCTATAAAACTCCCTGTCTCTGTAACCCCCACCAAACCCTATAATCCTCCCTGTCTCTGTAACCAACTCCAACCCCTATAAACCTCCCTGTCTCTGTAACCCCCACCAACCCCTATAAACCTCCCTGTAACCCCCACCAACCCCTATAAACCTCCCTGTCTCTGTAACCCACTCCAACCCCTATAAACCTCCCTGTCTCTGTAACCCACACCGAACCCTATAAACCTCCCTGTCTCTGTAACCCCCAACAACCCCTATAAACCTCCCTGTCTCTTTAACCCCCACCCAACACTATAAACCTCCCTGTCTCTGTAACCCACCCCAACCCCTGTAGTCTCTGTTACCCACTCCAACCCCTATAAACCTCCCTGTCTCTGTAACCCCCACCGAACCCTATAATCCTCCCTGTCTCTGTAACCCACTCAAACCCCTCTAAACCTCCCTGTCTCTGTAACCGACTCCAACCCCTATAAACCTCCCTGTCTCTGTAACCCACTCCAACCCGTATAAACCGCCCTGTCTCTGTAACCTACTCCAACCCCTATAAACCTCCCTGTCTCTGTAACCCACTCCAACCCCTATAAACCTCCGTCTCTGTAACCCCCACCAACCCCTATAAACCTCCCTGTCTCTGTAACCCCCACCAAACCCTATAAACCTCCCTGTCTCTGTAACCCACCCCAACCCCTATAGTCTCTGTTACCCACTCCAACCCCTATAAACCTCCCTGTCTATGTAACCTCCACCAAACCCTATAAACCTCCCTGTCTCTGTAACCCACTGCAACCCTTATAAACCTCCCTGTCTCTGTAACCCCCACCAACCCCAATAAACCTCCCTGTCTCTGTAACCCCCACCAACCCCTATAAACCTCCCTGTCTCTGTAACCCACTCCAACCCCTATAAACCTCCCTGTCTCTGTAACCCCCACCAAACCCTATAAACCTCCCTGTCTCTGTAACCCCCAACAACCCCTATAAATCCCCCTGTCTCTGTAATACCCACCAAACCCTATAAATCTCCCTGTCTCTGTAAGCCCCAACAACCCCTATAAACCCCCCTGTCTCTGTAATCCCCACCAAACCCTATAAACCCCCCTGTCGCTGTAACCCCCACCAAACCATTTAAACCTGCCTGTCTCTGTAACCCACTCCAACCCCAATAAACCTCTGTCTCTGTAACCCACTCCAACCCCTCTAAACCTCCCTGTCTCTGTAACCCACTCCAACCCCTATAAACCTCCCTGTCTCTGTAACCCCCAACAAACCCTATAAACCTCCCTGTCTCTGTAACCCCCACCAACCCCTGTAAACCTCCCTGTCTCTGTAACCCACTCCAACCCCTATAAACCTCCCTGACTCTGTAACCCCCACCAAACCCTATAAACCTCCCAGTTTCTGTAACGCCCACCAACCCCTATAAACCTCACTGTCTCTGTAATCCCCACCAAACCCTATAAACCACCCTGTCTCTGTAACCCACTACAACCCCTATAAACCTCGCTGTCTCTGTAACCCACTCCAACCCCTTTAAACCTCCCTGTCTCTGTAACCAACTCCAAACCCTATAAACCTCCCTGTCTCTTTAACCCTCACCAAACCCTATAAACCTCCCTGTCTCTGTAACCATCTCCAAACCCTGTAGACCTCCCTGTCTCTGTAACCCCCAGCAAACCCTATAAACCTCCCTGTCTCTGTAACCCACTCCAACCCCTATAAAACTCCCTGTCTCTGTAACCCACTCCAACCCCTATAAACCTCCCTGTCCCTGTAACCACCACCTAACCCTATAAACCTCCCTGTCTCTGTAACCCCCACCAAACCATATAAACCTCCTTGTCTCTGTAACCCCCACCAACCCCTATAAACCTCCCTGTCTCTGTAACCCCCACCAAACCCTATAAACCTCCCTGTCTCTTTAACCCTCACCAAACCCTATAAACCTCCCTGTCTCTGTAACCATCTCCAAACCCTGTAGACCTCCCTGTCTCTGTAACCCCCAGCAAACCCTATAAACCTCCCTGTCTCTGTAACCCACTCCAACCCCTATAAAACTCCCTGTCTCTGTAACCCACTCCAACCCCTATAAACCTCCCTGTCCCTGTAACCACCACCTAACCCTATAAACCTCCCTGTCTCTGTAACCCCCACCAAACCATATAAACCTCCTTGTCTCTGTAACCCCCACCAACCCCTATAAACCTCCCTGTCTCTGTAACCCCCACCAAACCCTATAAACCTCCCTGTCTCTGTAACCCCCACCTAACCCTATAAACCTCCCTGTCTCTGTAACCCACAACAAACCCTATAGACCTCCCTGTCTCTGTAACCCCCACCAAACCCTATATACCTCCATCTCTGTAACCCCCACCAACCCCAATAAACCTCCCTGTCTCTGTAACCCCCACCAACCCCTATGAACCTCCCTGTCTCTGTAACCCACTCCAACCCCTATAAACCTCCCTGTCTCTGTAACCCCCACCAAACCCTATAAACCTCCCTGTCTCTGTAACCCCCAACAACCCCTATAAATCCCCCTGTCTCTGTAATACCCACCAAACCCTATAAATCTCCCTGTCTCTGTAAGCCCCAACAACCCCTATAAACCCCCCTGTCTCTGTAATCCCCACCAAACCCTATAAACCCCCCTGTCGCTGTAACCCCCACCAAACCATTTAAACCTGCCTGTCTCTGTAACCCACTCCAACCCCAATAAACCTCTGTCTCTGTAACCCACTCCAACCCCTCTAAACCTCCCTGTCTCTGTAACCCACTCCAACCCCTATAAACCTCCCTGTCTCTGTAACCCCCAACAAACCCTATAAACCTCCCTGTCTCTGTAACCCCCACCAACCCCTGTAAACCTCCCTGTCTCTGTAACCCACTCCAACCCCCATAAACCTCCCTGACTCTGTAACCCCCACCAAACCCTATAAACCTCCCAGTTTCTGTAACGCCCACCAACCCCTATAAACCTCACTGTCTCTGTAATCCCCACCAAACCCTATAAACCACCCTGTCTCTGTAACCCACTACAACCCCTATAAACCTCGCTGTCTCTGTAACCCACTCCAACCCCTATAAACCTCCCTGTCTCTGTAACCAACTCCAAACCCTATAAACCTCCCTGTCTCTTTAACCCTCACCAAACCCTATAAACCTCCCTGTCTCTGTAACCATCTCCAAACCCTGTAGACCTCCCTGTCTCTGTAACCCCCAGCAAACCCTATAAACCTCCCTGTCTCTGTAACCCACTCCAACCCCTATAAAACTCCCTGTCTCTGTAACCCACTCCAACCCCTATAAACCTCCCTGTCCCTGTAACCACCACCTAACCCTATAAACCTCCCTGTCTCTGTAACCCCCACCAAACCATATAAACCTCCTTGTCTCTGTAACCCCCACCAACCCCTATAAACCTCCCTGTCTCTGTAACCCCCACCAAACCCTATAAACCTCCCTGTCTCTTTAACCCTCACCAAACCCTATAAACCTCCCTGTCTCTGTAACCATCTCCAAACCCTGTAGACCTCCCTGTCTCTGTAACCCCCAGCAAACCCTATAAACCTCCCTGTCTCTGTAACCCACTCCAACCCCTATAAAACTCCCTGTCTCTGTAACCCACTCCAACCCCTATAAACCTCCCTGTCCCTGTAACCACCACCTAACCCTATAAACCTCCCTGTCTCTGTAACCCCCACCAAACCATATAAACCTCCTTGTCTCTGTAACCCCCACCAACCCCTATAAACCTCCCTGTCTCTGTAACCCCCACCAAACCCTATAAACCTCCCTGTCTCTGTAACCCCCACCTAACCCTATAAACCTCCCTGTCTCTGTAACCCACAACAAACCCTATAGACCTCCCTGTCTCTGTAACCCCCACCAAACCCTATATACCTCCATCTCTGTAACCCCCACCAACCCCAATAAACCTCCCTGTCTCTGTAACCCCCACCAACCCCTATGAACCTCCCTGTCTCTGTAACCCACTCCAACCCCTATAAACCTCCCTGTCTCTGTAACCCCCACCAAACCCTATAAACCTCCCTGTCTCTGTAACCCCCAACAACCCCTATAAATCCCCCTGTCTCTGTAATACCCACCAAACCCTATAAATCTCCCTGTCTCTGTAAGCCCCAACAACCCCTATAAACCCCCCTGTCTCTGTAATCCCCACCAAACCCTATAAACCCCCCTGTCGCTGTAACCCCCACCAAACCATTTAAACCTGCCTGTCTCTGTAACCCACTCCAACCCCAATAAACCTCTGTCTCTGTAACCCACTCCAACCCCTCTAAACCTCCCTGTCTCTGTAACCCACTCCAACCCCTATAAACCTCCCTGTCTCTGTAACCCCCAACAAACCCTATAAACCTCCCTGTCTCTGTAACCCCCACCAACCCCTGTAAACCTCACTGTCTCTGTAACCCACTCCAACCCCTATAAACCTCCCTGAGTCTGTAACCCCCACCAAACCCTATAAACATCCCAGTTTCTGTAACGCCCACCAACCCCTATAAACCTCACTGTCTCTGTAATCCCCACCAAACCCTATAAACCACCCTGTCTCTGTAACCCACTACAACCCCTATAAACCTCGCTGTCTCTGTAACCCACTCCAACCCCTATAAACCTCCCTGTCTCTGTAACCATCTCCAAACCCTGTAGACCTCCCTGTCTCTGTAACCCCCAGCAAACCCTATAAACCTCCCTGTCTCTGTAACCCACTCCAACCCCTATAAAACTCCCTGTCTCTGTAACCCACTCCAACCCCTATAAACCTCCCTGTCCCTGTAACCACCACCTAACCCTATAAACCTCCGTCTCTGTAACCCCCACCAAACCATATAAACCTCCTTGTCTCTGTAACCCCCACCAACCCCTATAAACCTCCCTGTCTCTGTAACCCCCACCTAACCCTATAAACCTCCCTGTCTCTGTAACCCACAACAAACCCTATAGACCTCCCTGTCTCTGTAACCCCCACCAAACCCTATATACCTCCATCTCTGTAACCCCCAGCAAACCCTATAAACCTCCCTGTCTCTGTAACCCACTCCAAACCCCTATAAAGCTCCCTGTCTATGTAACCCACTCCAAACCCTATAAACCTCACTGTCTCTGTAACCCCCACCAAAGCCTATAAACCTCCCTGTCTCTGTAACCCACTCCAAACCCCTATAAACCTCCCTGTCTCTGTAACCCACTCCAACCCCTATAAACCTCCCTGTCTCTGTAACCCACTCCAACCCCTATAAACCTCCCTGTCTCTGTAACCCACTCCAACCCCTATAAACCTCCCTGTCTCTGTAACCCACTCCAACCCCTATAAACCTCCCTGTCTCTGTAACCCACTCCAACACCTATCATCCTCCGTCTCTGTAACCCCCACCAACCCCTATAAACCTCCCTGTCTCTGTAACCCCCACCAAACCCTATAAACCTCCCTGTCTCTGTAACCCACTCCAACCCCTATTGTCTCTGTAACCCACTCCAACCCCTATAAACCTCCCTGTCTCTGTAACCCCCACCAAACCCTATAAACCTCCCTGTCTCTGTAACCCACTCCAAACCCTATAAACCTCCCTGTCTCTGTAACCACCACCAAACCCTTTAAACCTCCCTGTCTCTGTAACCCACTCCAACCCCTAGAAACCTCCCTGTCTCTGTAACCCACTCCAAACCCTATAAACCTCCCTGTCTCTGTAACCACCACCAAACCCTTTAAACCTCCCTGTCTCTGTAACCCGCTCCAACCCCGATAAACCTCCCTGTCTCTGTAACCCACACCAACCCCTAGAAACCTCCCTGTCTCTGTAACCGACTCCAACCCCTATAAACCTCCCTGTCTATGTAACCCTCTCCAACCCCTAGAAACCTCCCTGTCTCTGTAACCGACTCCAACCCCTATAAACCTCCCTGTCTCTGTAACCCACTCCAACCCGTATAAACCTCCCTGTCTCTGTAACCTACTCCAACCCCTATAAACCTCCCTGTCTCTGTAACCCACTCCAACCCCTATAAACCTCCCTGTCTCTGTAACCCCCAACAAACCCTATAAACCTCCCTGTCTCTGTAACCCGCACCAACCCCTATAAACCTCCCTGTCTCTGTAACCCACTCCAACCCCTATAAACCTCCCTGTCTCTGTAACCCCCACCAAACCCTATAAACCTCCCAGTTTCTGTAACGCCCACCAACCCCTATAAACCTCACTGTCTCTGTAATCCCCACCATACCCTATAAACGACCCTGTCTCTGTAACCCACTACAACCCCTATAAACCTCCCTGTCTCTGTAACCCACTCCAACCCCTATAAACCTCGCTGTCTCTGTAACCAACTCCAAACACTATAAACCTCCCTGTCTCTTTAACCCTCACCAAACCCTATAAACCTCCCTGTCTCTGTAACCAACTCCAAACCCTGTAGACCTCCCTGTCTCTGTAACCCCCAGCAAACCGTATAAACCTCCCTGTCTCTGTAACCCACTCCAACCCCTATAAAACTCCCTGTCTCTGTAACCCACTCCAACCCCTATAAACCTCCCTGTCCCTGTAACCACCACCTAACCCTATAAACCTCCCTGTCTCTGTAACCCCCACCAAACCATATAAACCTCCTTGTCTCTGTAACCCCCACCAACCCCTATAAACCTCCCTGACTCTGTAACCCCCACCAAACCCTATAAACCTCCCTGTCTCTGTAACCCCCACCTAACCCTATAAACCTCCCTGTCTCTGTAACCTACTCCAACCCCTATAAACCTCCCTGTCTCTGTAACCCACTCCAACCCCTATAAACCTCCCTGTCTCTGTAACCCCCAACAAACCCTATAAACCTCCCTGTCTCTGTAACCCCCACCAACCCCTATAAACCTCCCTGTCTCTGTAACCCACTCCAACCCCTATAAACCTCCCTGTCTCTGTAACCCCCACCAAACCCTATAAACCTCCCAGTTTCTGTAACGCCCACCAACCCCTATAAACCTCACTGTCTCTGTAATCCCCACCAAACCCTATAAACCACCCTGTCTCTGTAACCCACTACAACCCCTATAAACCTCCCTGTCTCTGTAACCCACTCCAACCCCTATAAACCTCCCTGTCTCTGTAACCAACTCCAAACCCTATAAACCTCCCTGTCTCTTTAACCCTCACCAAACCCTATAAACCTCCCTGTCTCTGTAACCAACTCCAAACCCTGTAGACCTCCCTGACTCTGTAACCCCCAGCAAACCCTATAAACCTCCCTGTCTCTGTAACCCACTCCAACCCCTATAAAACTCCCTGTCTCTGTAACCCACTCCAACCCCTATAAACCTCCCTGTCCCTGTAACCACCACCTAACCCTATAAACCTCCCTGTCTCTGTAACCCCCACCAAACCATATAAACCTACTTGTCTCTGTAACCCCCAACAACCCCTATAAACCTCCCTGTCTCTGTAACCCCCACCAAACCCTATAAACCTCCCTGTCTCTGTAACCCCCACCTAACCCTATAAACCTCCCTGTCTCTTTAACCCACAACAAACCCTATAGACCTCCCTGTCTCCGTAACCCCCACCAAACCCTATATACCTCCATCTCTGTAACCCCCAGCAAACCCTATAAACCTCCCTGTCTCTGTAACCCACTCCAAACCCCTATAAAGCTCCCTGTCTATGTAACCCACTCCAAACCCTATAAACCTCACTGTCTCTGTAACCCCCACCAAAGCCTATAAACCTCCCTGTCTCTGTAACCCACTCCAAACCCCTATAAACCTCCCTGTCTCTGTAACCCACTCCAACCCCTATAAACCTCCCTGTCTCTGTAACCCACTCCAACCCCTATAAACCTCCCTGTCTCTGTAACCCACTCCAACCCCTATAAACCTCCCTGTCTCTGTAACCCACTCCAACCCCTATAAACCTCCCTGTCTCTGTAACCAACTCCAAACACTATAAACCTCCCTGTCTCTTTAACCCTCACCAAACCCTATAAACCTCCCTGTCTCTGTAACCAACTCCAAACCCTGTAGACCTCCCTGTCTCTGTAACCCCCAGCAAACCCTATAAACCTCCCTGTCTCTGTAACCCACTCCAACCACTATAAAACTCCCTGTCTCTGTAACCCACTCCAACCCCTATAAACCTCCCTGTCCCTGTAACCACCACCTAACCCTATAAACCTTCCTGTCTCTGTAACCCCCACCAAACCATATAAACCTCCTTGTCTCTGTAACCCCCACCAACCCCTATAAACCTCCCTGTCTCTGTAACCCCCACCAAACCCTATAAACCTCCCTGTCTCTGTAACCCCCACCTAACCCTATAAACCTCCCTGTCTCTGTAACCCACAACAAACCCTATAGACCTCCCTGTCTCTGTAACCCCCAGCAAACCCTATATACCTCCATCTCTGTAACCCCCAGCAAACCCTATAAACCTCCCTGTCTCTGTAACCCACTCCAAACCCCTATAAAGCTCCCTGTCTATGTAACCCACTCCAAACCCTATAAACCTCACTGTCTCTGTAACCCCCACCAAAGCCTATAAACCTCCCTGTCTCTGTAACCCACTCCAAACCCCTATAAACCTCCCTGTCTCTGTAACCCACTCCAACCCCTATAAACCTCCCTGTCTCTGTAACCCACTCCAATCCCTATAAACCTCCCTGTCTCTGTAACCCACTCCAACCCCTATAAACCTCCCTGTCTCTGTAACCCACTCCAACCCCTATAAACCTCCCTGTCTCTGTAACCCACTCCAACCCCTATCAACCTCCGTCTCTGTAACCCCCACCAACCCCTATAAACCTCCCTGTCTCTGTAACCCCCACCAAACCCTATAAACCTCCCTGTCTCTGTAACCCACTCCAACCCCTATTGTCTCTGTAACCCACTCCAACCCCTATAAACCTCCCAGTCTCTGTAACCCCCACCAAACCCTATAAACCTCCCTGTCTCTGTAACCCACTCCAAACCCTATAAACCTCCCTGTCTCTGTAACCACCACCAAACCCTTTAAACCTCCCTGTCTCTGTAACCCACTCCAACCCCTAGAAACCTCCCTGTCTCTGTAACCCACTCCAAACCCTATAAACCTCCCTGTCTCTGTAACCACCACCAAACCCTTTAAACCTCCCTGTCTCTGTAACCCGCTCCAACCCCGATAAAGCTCCCTGTCTCTGTAACCCACTCCAACCCCTATAAACCTCCCTGTCTCTGTAACCCACTCCAACCCCTATAAACCTCCCTGTCTCTGTAACCCACTCCAACCCCTATAAACCTCCCTGTCTCTGTAACCAACTCCAAACACTATAAACCTCCCTGTCTCTTTAACCCTCACCAAACCCTATAAACCTCCCTGTCTCTGTAACCAACTCCAAACCCTGTAGACCTCCCTGTCTCTGTAACCCCCAGCAAACCCTATAAACCTCCCTGTCTCTGTAACCCACTCCAACCCCTATAAAACTCCCTGTCTCTGTAACCCACTCCAACCCCTATAAACCTCCCTGTCCCTGTAACCACCACCTAACCCTATAAACCTTCCTGTCTCTGTAACCCCCACCAAACCATATAAACCTCCTTGTCTCTGTAACCCCCACCAACCCCTATAAACCTCCCTGTCTCTGTAACCCCCACCAAACCCTATAAACCTCCCTGTCTCTGTAACCCCCACCTAACCCTATAAACCTCCCTGTCTCTGTAACCCACAACAAACCCTATAGACCTCCCTGTCTCTGTAACCCCCAGCAAACCCTATATACCTCCATCTCTGTAACCCCCAGCAAACCCTATAAACCTCCCTGTCTCTGTAACCCACTCCAAACCCCTATAAAGCTCCCTGTCTATGTAACCCACTCCAAACCCTATAAACCTCACTGTCTCTGTAACCCCCACCAAAGCCTATAAACCTCCCTGTCTCTGTAACCCACTCCAAACCCCTATAAACCTCCCTGTCTCTGTAACCCACTCCAACCCCTATAAACCTCCCTGTCTCTGTAACCCACTCCAATCCCTATAAACCTCCCTGTCTCTGTAACCCACTCCAACCCCTATAAACCTCCCTGTCTCTGTAACCCACTCCAACCCCTATAAACCTCCCTGTCTCTGTAACCCACTCCAACCCCTATCAACCTCCGTCTCTGTAACCCCCACCAACCCCTATAAACCTCCCTGTCTCTGTAACCCCCACCAAACCCTATAAACCTCCCTGTCTCTGTAACCCACTCCAACCCCTATTGTCTCTGTAACCCACTCCAACCCCTATAAACCTCCCAGTCTCTGTAACCCCCACCAAACCCTATAAACCTCCCTGTCTCTGTAACCCACTCCAAACCCTATAAACCTCCCTGTCTCTGTAACCACCACCAAACCCTTTAAACCTCCCTGTCTCTGTAACCCACTCCAACCCCTAGAAACCTCCCTGTCTCTGTAACCCACTCCAAACCCTATAAACCTCCCTGTCTCTGTAACCACCACCAAACCCTTTAAACCTCCCTGTCTCTGTAACCCGCTCCAACCCCGATAAAGCTCCCTGTCTCTGTAACCCACTCCAACCCCTAGAAACCTCCCTGTCTCTGTAACCGACTCCAACCCCTATAAACCTCCCTGTCTATGTAACCCACTCCAACCCCTAGAAACCTCCCTGTCTCTGTAACCGACTCCAACCCCTATAAACCTCCCTGTCTCTGTAACCCACTCCAACCCGTATAAACCTCCCTGTCTCTGTAACCTACACCAAACCCTATAAACCTCCCTGTCTCTGTAACCCACTCCAACCCCTATAAATCTCCCTGTCTCTGTAACCCCCAACAAACCTATAAACCTCCCTGTCTCTGTAACCCCCACCAACCCCTATAAACCTCCCTGTCTCTGTAACCCACTCCAACCCCTATAAACCTCCCTGTCTCTGTAACCCCCACCAAACCCTATAAACCTCCCAGTTTCTGTAACGCCCACCAACCCCTATAAAACTCACTGTCTCTGTAATCCCCACCATACCCTATAAACCACCCTGTCTCTGTAACCCACTACAACCCCTATAAACCTCCCTGTCTCTGTAACCCACTCCAACCCCTATAAACCTCGCTGTCTATGTAACCAACTCCAAACCCTATAGACCTCCCTGTCTCTGTAACCAACTCCAAACCCTGTAGACCTCCCTGTCTCTGTAACCCCCAGCAAACCCTATAAACCTCCCTGTCTCTGTAACCCACTCCAACCCCTATAAAACTCCCTGTCTCTGTAACCCACTCCAACCCCTATAAACCTCCCTGTCCCTGTAACCACCACCTAACCCTATAAACCTCCCTGTCTCTGTAACCCCCACCAAACCATATAAACCTCCTTGTCTCTGTAACCCCCACCAACCCCTATAAACCTCCCTGTCTCTGTAACCCCCACCAAACCCTATAAACCTCCCTGTCTCTGTAACCCCCACCTAACCCTATAAACCTCCCTGTCTCTGTAACCTACTCCAACCCCTATAAACCTCCCTGTCTCTGTAACCCACTCCAACCCCTATAAACCTCCCTGTCTCTGTAACCCCCAACAAACCCTATAAACCTCCCTGTCTCTGTAACCCCCACCAACCCCTATAAACCTCCCTGTCTCTGTAACCCACTCCAACCCCTATAAACCTCCCTGTCTCTGTAACCCCCACCAAACCCTATAAACCTCCCTGTCCCTGTAACCACCACCTAACCCTATAAACCTCCGTCTCTGTAACCCCCACCAAACCATATAAACCTCCTTGTCTCTGTAACCCCCACCAACCCCTATAAACCTCCCTGTCTCTGTAACCCCCACCTAACCCTATAAACCTCCCTGTCTCTGTAACCCACAACAAACCCTATAGACCTCCCTGTCTCTGTAACCCCCACCAAACCCTATATACCTCCATCTCTGTAACCCCCAGCAAACCCTATAAACCTCCCTGTCTCTGTAACCCACTCCAAACCCCTATAAAGCTCCCTGTCTATGTAACCCACTCCAAACCCTATAAACCTCACTGTCTCTGTAACCCCCACCAAAGCCTATAAACCTCCCTGTCTCTGTAACCCACTCCAAACCCCTATAAACCTCCCTGTCTCTGTAATCCCCACCAAACCCTATAAACCACCCTGTCTCTGTAACCCACTACAACCCCTATAAACCTCCCTCTCTGTAACCCACTCCAACCCCTATAAACCTCCCTGTCTCTGTAACCAACTCCAAACCCTATAAACCTCCCTGTCTCTTTAACCCTCACCAAACCCTATAAACCTCCCTGTCTCTGTAACCAACTCCAAACCCTGTAGACCTCCCTGTCTCTGTAACCCCCAGCAAACCCTATAAACCTCCCTGTCTCTGTAACCCACTCCAACCCCTATAAACCTCCCTGTCTCTGTAACCCCCACCAAACCCTATAAACCTCCCAGTTTCTGTAACGCCCACCAACCCCTATAAACCTCACTGTCTCTGTAATTCCCACCAAACCCTATAAACCACCCTGTCTCTGTAACCCACTACAACCCCTATAAACCTCCCTGTCTCTGTAACCCACTCCAACCCCTATAAACCTCCCTGTCTCTGTAACCAACTCCAAACCCTATAAACCTCCCTGTCTCTTTAACCCTCACCAAACCCTATAAACCTCCCTGTCTCTGTAACCAACTCCAAACCCTGTAGACCTCCCTGTCTCTGTAACCCCCAGCAAACCCTATAAACCTCCCTGTCTCTGTAACCCACTCCAACCCCTATAAAACTCCCTGTCTCTGTAACCCACTCCAACCCCTATAAACCTCCCTGTCCCTGTAACCACCACCTAACCCTATAAACCTCCCTGTCTCTGTAACCCACAACAAACCCTATAGACCTCCCTGTCTCCGTAACCCCCACCAAACCCTATATACCTCCATCTCTGTAACCCCCATCAAACCCTATAAACCTCCCTGTCTCTGTAACCCACTCCAAACCCCTATAAACCTCCCTGTCCCTGTAACCACCACCTAACCCTATAAACCTCCCTGTCTCTGTAACCCCCACCAAACCATATAAACCTACTTGTCTCTGTAACCCCCACCAACCCCTATAAACCTCCCTGTCTCTGTAACCCCCACCAAACCCTATAAACCTCCCTGTCTCTGTAACCCCCAGCTAACCCTATAAACCTCCCAGTCTCTGTAACCCACAACAAACCCTATAGACCTCCCTGTCTCCGTAACCCCCACCAAACCCTATATACCTCCATCTCTGTAACCCCCAGCAAACCCTATAAACCTCCCTGTCTCTGTAACCCACTCCAAACCCCTATAAAGCTCCCTGTCTATGTAACGCACTCCAAACCCTATAAACCTCACTGTCTCTGTAACCCCCACCAAAGCCTATAAACCTCCCTGTCTCTGTAACCCACTCCAAACCCTATAAACCTCCCTGTCTCTGTAACCCCCACCTAACCCTATAAACCTCCCTGTCTCTGTAACCTACTCCAACCCCTATAAACCTCCCTGTCTCTGTAACCAACTCCAACCCCTATAAACCTCCCTGTCTCTGTAACCCCCAACAAACACTATAAACCTCCCTGTCTCTGTAACCCCCACCAACCCCTATAAACCTCCCTGTCTCTGTAACCCACTCCAACCCCTATAAACCTCCCTGTCTCTGTAACCCCCACCAAACCCTATAAACCTCCCAGTTTCTGTAACGCCCACAAACCCCTATAAACCTCACTGTCTCTGTAATCCCCACCAAACCCTATAAACCACCCTGTCTCTGTAACCCACTACAACCCCTATAAACCTCCCTGTCTCTGTAACCCACTCCAACCCCTATAAACCTCCCTGTCTCTGTAACCAACTCCAAACCCTATAAACCTCCCTGTCTCTTTAACCCTCACCAAACCCTATAAACCTCCCTGTCTCTGTAACCAACTCCAAACCCTGTAGACCTCCCTGTCTCTGTAACCCCCAGCAAACCCTATAAACCTCCCTGTCTCTGTAACCCACTCCAACCCCTATAAAACTCCCTGTCTCTGTAACCCACTCCAACCCCTATAAACCTCCCTGTCCCTGTAACCACCACCTAACCCTATAAACCTCCCTGTCTCTGTAACCCACAACAATCCCTATAGACCTCCCTGTCTCCGTAACCCCCACCAAACCCTATATACCTCCATCTCTGTAACCCCCAGCAAACCCTATAAACCTCCCTGTCTCTGTAACCCACTCCAACCCCTATAAACCTCCCTGTCTCTGTAACCCCCACCAAACCCTATAAACCTCCCAGTTTCTGTAACGCCCACCAACCCCTATAAACCTCACTGTCTCTGTAATCCCCACCATACCCTATAAACCACCCTGTCTCTGTAACCCACTACAACCCCTATAAACCTCCCTGTCTCTGTAACCCACTCCAACCCCTATAAACCTCGCTGTCTCTGTAACTAACTCCAAAACCTATGAACCTCCCTGTCTCTTTAACCCTCACCAAACCCTATAAACCTCCCTGTCTCTGTAACCAACTCCAAACCCTGTAGACCTCCCTGTCTCTGTAACCCCCAGCAAACCCTATAAACCTCCCTGTCTCTGTAACCCCCTCCAAACCATATAAACCTCCTTGTCTCTGTAACCCCCACCAACCCCTATAAACCTCCCTGTCTCTGTAACCCCCACCAAACCCTATAAACCTCCCTGTCTCTGTAACCCCCACCTAACCCTATAAACCTCCCTGTCTCTGTAACCTACTCCAACCCCTATAAACCTCCCTGTCTCTGTAACCCACTCCAACCCCTATAAACCTCCCTGTCTCTGTAACCCCCAACAAACCCTATAAACCTCCCTGTCTCTGTAACCCCCACCAACCCCTATAAACCTCCCTGTCTCTGTAACCCACTCCAACCCCTATAAACCTCCCTGTCTCTGTAACCCCCACCAAACCCTATAAACCTCCCAGTTTCTGTAACGCCCACCAACCCCTATAAACCTCACTGTCTCTGTAATCCCCACCAAACCCTATAAACCACCCTGTCTCTGTAACCCACTACAACCCCTATAAACCTCCCTGTCTCTGTAACCCACTCCAACCCCTATAAACCTCCCTGTCTCTGTAACCAACTCCAAACCCTATAAACCTCCCTGTCTCTTTAACCCTCACCAAACCCTATAAACCTCCCTGTCTCTGTAACCAACTCCAAACCCTGTAGACCTCCCTGTCTCTGTAACCCCCAGCAAACCCTATAAACCTCCCTGTCTCTGTAACCCACTCCAACCCCTATAAAACTCCCTGTCTCTGTAACCCACTCCAACCCCTATAAACCTCCCTGTCCCTGTAACCACCACCTAACCCTATAAACCTCCCTGTCTCTGTAACCCCCACCAAACCATATAAACCTCCTTGTCTCTGTAACCCCCACCAACCCCTATAAACCTCCCTGTCTCTGTAACCCCCACCAAACCCTATAAACATCCCTGTCTCTGTAACCCCCACCTAACCCTATAAACCTCCCTGTCTCTGTAAACCACAACAAACCCTGTAGACCTCCCTGTCTCCGTAACCCCCACCAAACCCTATATACCTCCATCTCTGTAACCCCCAGCAAACCCTATAAACCTCCCTGTCTCTGTAACCCACTCCAAACCCCTATAAAGCTCCCTGTCTATGTAACCCACTCCAAACCCTATAAACCTCACTGTCTCTGTAACCCCCACCAAAGCCTATAAACCTCCCTGTCTCTGTAACCCACTCCAAACCCCTATAAACCTCCCTGTCTCTGTAACCCACTCCAACCCCTATAAACCTCCCTGTCTCTGTAACACACTCCAACCCCTATAAACCTCCCTGTCTCTGTAACCCACTCCAACCCCTATAAACCTCCCTGTCTCTGTAACCCACTCCAACACCTATAAACCTCCCTGTCTCTGTAACCCACTCCAACCCCTATCAACCTCCGTCTCTGTAACCCCCACCAACCCCTATAAACCTCCCTGTCTCTGTAACCCCCAACAAACCCTATAAACCTCCCTGTCTCTGTAACCCACTCCAACCCCTATTGTCTCTGTAACCCACTCCAACCCCTATAAACCTCCCTGTCTCTGTAACCCCCACCAAACCCTATAAACCTCCCTGTCTCTGTAACCCACTCCAAACCCTATAAACCTCCCTGTCTCTGTAACCACCACCAAACCCTTTAAACCTCCCTGTCTCTGTAACCCACTCCAACCCCTAGAAACCTCCCTGTCTCTGTAACCCACTCCAACCCGTATAAACCTCCCTGTCTCTGTAACCTGCTCCAACCCCTATAAACCTCCCTGTCTCTGTAACCCACTCCAACCCCTATAAACCTCCGTCTCTGTAACCCCCACCAACCCCTATAAACCTCCCTCTCTCTGTAACCCCCACCCAACCATATAAACCTCCCTGTCTCTGTAACCCACCCCAACCCCTATAGTCTCTGTTACCCACTCCAACCCCTATAAACCTCCCTGTCTCTGTAACCCCCACCAAACCCTATAAGCCTCCCTGTCTCTGTAACCCACTCCAACCCCTATAAACCTCCCTGTCTCTGTAACCCCCACCAACCCCTATAAACCTCCCTGTCTCTGTAACCCCCACCAACCCCTATAAACCCCCCTGTCTCTGTAACCCACTCCAACCCCTATAAACCTCCCTGTCTCTGTAACCCACACCAAACACTATAAACCTCCCTGTCTCTGTAACCCCCAACAACCCCTATAAACCTCCCTGTCTCGGTAACCCCCACCCAACCCTATAAACCTCCCTGTCTCTGTAACCCACCCCAACCCCTATAGTCGCTGTAACCCCCTACAACCACTATAACCCTCCCTGTCTCTGTAACCCCCACCGAACCCTATAATCCTCCCTGTCTCTGTAACCCACTCCAACCCCTATAAACCTCCCTGTCTCTGTAACCCCAACCAACCCCTATAAACCTCCCTGTCTCTGTAAACCCCACCAACCCCTATAAACCTCCCTGTCTCTGTAACCCACTCCAACCCCTATAAACCTCCCTGTCTCTGTAACCCCCACCAACCGCTATAAACCTCCCTGTCTCTGTAACCCCCACCAACCCCTATAAACCCCCCTGTCTCTGTAACCCACTCCAACCCCTATAAACCTCCCTGTCTCTGTAACCCACACCAAACCCTATAAACCTCCCTGTCTCTGTAACCCCCAACAACCCCTATAAACCTCCCTGTCTCTGTAACCCCCACCCAACCCTATAAACCTCCCTGTCTCTGTAACTCACACCAACCCCTATAGTCTCTGTAACCCACTACAACCCCTATAAACCTCCCTGTCTCTGTAACCCCCACCGAACCCTATAATCCTCCATGTCTCTGTAACCCACTCCAACCCCTATAAACCTCCCTGTCTCTGTAACCCCCACCAACCCCTATAAACCTCCCTGTCTCTGTAAACCCCACCAAACCCTATAAACCTCCCTGTCTCTGTAACCCACTCCAACCCCTATAAACCTCCCTGTCTCTGTAACCCCCACCAAACCCTATAAACCTCCCTGTCTCTGTAACCCCCAACAACCCCTATAAAACCCCCTGTCTCTGTAATCCCCACCAAACCCTATAAACCTCCCTGTCTCTGTAACCCCCAACAACCCCTATAAACCCCCCTGTCTCTGTAATCCCCGCCAAACCCTATAAACCCCCCTGTCGCTGTAACCCCCACCAAACCATTTAAACCTGCCTGTCTCTGTAACCCACTCCAACCCCAATAAACCTCTGTCTCTGTAACCCACTCCAACACCTCTAAACCTCCCTGTCTCTGTAACCCACTCCAACCCCTATAAACCTCCCTGTCTCTGTAACCCCCACCAAACCCGATAAACCTCCCTGTCTCTGTAACCCCCACCAACCCCTATAAACCTCCCTGTCTCTGTAACCCACTCCAACCCCTATAAACCTCCCTGTCTCTGTAACCCCCACCAAACCCTATAAACCTCCCTGTCTCTGTAACCCCCACCAACCCCTATAAACCTCACTGTCTCTGTAACCCCCACCAAACCCTATAAACCTCCCTGTCTCTGTAACCCACTACAACCCCTATAAACCTCCCTGTCTCTGTAACCCACTCCAACCCCTATAAACCTCCCTGTCTCTGTAACCCCCACCAACCCCTATAAACCTCCCTGTCTCTGTAACCCCCACCAAGCCCTATAAACCTCCCTGTCTCTGTAACCCACTCCAACCCCTATAAACCTCCCTGTCTCTGTAACCAACTCCAAACCCTATAAACCTCCCTGTCTCTTTAACCCTCACCAAACCCTATAAACCTCCCTGTCTCTGTAACCAACTCCAAACCCTGTAGACCTCCCTGTCTCTGTAACCCCCAGCAAACCCTATAAACCTCCCTGTCTCTGTAACCCACTCCAACCCCTATAAAACTCCCTGTCTCTGTAACCCACTCCAACCCCTATAAACCTCCCTGTCCCCGTAACCACCACCTAACCCTATAAACCTCCCTGTCTCTGTAACCCCCACCAAACCATATAAACCTCCTTGTCTCTGTAACCCCCACCAACCCCTATAAACCTCCCTGTCTCTGTAACCCCCACCAAACCCTATAAACATCCCTGTCTCTGTAACCCCCACCTAACCCTATAAACCTCCCTGTCTCTGTAAACCACAACAAACCCTATAGACCTCCCTGTCTCCGTAACCCCCACCAAACCCTATATACCTCCATCTCTGTAACCCCCAGCAAACCCTATAAACCTCCCTGTCTCTGTAACCCACTCCAAACCCCTATAAAGCTCCCTGTCTATGTAACCCACTCCAAACCCTATAAACCTCACTGTCTCTGTAACCCCCACCAAAGCCTATAAACCTCCCTGTCTCTGTAACCCACTCCAAACCCCTATAAACCTCCCTGTCTCTGTAACCCACTCCAACCCCTATAAACCTCCCTGTCTCTGTAACCCACTCCAACCCCTATAAACCTCCCTGTCTCTGTAACCCACTCCAACCCCTATAAACCTCCCTGTCTCTGTAACCCACTCCAACCCCTATAAACCTCCCTGTCTCTGTAACCCACTCCAACCCCTATCAACCTCCGTCTCTGTAACCCCCACCAACCCCTATAAACCTCCCTGTCTCTGTAACCCCCACCAAACCCTATAAACCTCCCTGTCTCTGTAACCCACTCCAACCCCTATTGTCTCTGTAACCCACTCCAACCCCTATAAACCTCCCTGTCTCTGTAACCCCCACCAAACCCTATAAACCTCCCTGTCTCTGTAACCCACTCCAAACCCTATAAACCTCCCTGTCTCTGTAACCACCACCAAACCCTTTAAACCTCCCTGTCTCTGTAACCTACTCCAACCCCTAGAAACCTCCCTGTCTCTGTAATCCACTCCAACCCGTATAAACCTCCCTGTCTCTGTAACCTGCTCCAACCCCTATAAACCTCCCTGTCTCTGTAACCCACTCCAACCCCTATAAACCTCCGTCTCTGTAACCCCCACCAACCCCTATAAACCTCCCTCTCTCTGTAAACCCCACCCAACCCTATAAACCTCCCTGTCTCTGTAACCCACCCCAACACCTATAGTCTCTGTTACCCACTCCAACCCCTATAAACCTCCCTGTCTCTGTAACCCCCATTAAACCCTATAAGCCTCCCTGTCTCTGTAACCCACTCCAACCCCTATAAACCTCCCTGTCTCTGTAACCCCCACCAACCCCTATAAACCTCCCTGTCTCTGTAACCCCCACCAACCCCTATAAACCCCCCTGTCTCTGTAACCCACTCCAACCCCTATAAACCTCCCTGTCTCTGTAACCCACACCAAACCCTATAAACCTCCCTGTCTCTGTAACCCCCAACAACCCCTATAAACCTCCCTGTCTCTGTAACCCCCACCCAACCCTATAAACCTCCCTGTCTCTGTAACCCACCCCAACCCCTATAGTCGCTGTAACCCCCTACAACCACTATAAACCTCCCTGTCTCTGTAACCCCCACCGAACCCTATAATCCTCCCTGTCTCTGTAACCCACTCCAACCCCTATAAACCTCCCTGTCTCTGTAACCCCAACCAACCCCTATAAACCTCCCTGTCTCTGTAAACCCCACCAACCCCTATAAACCTCCCTGTCTCTGTAACCCACTCCAACCCCTATAAACCTCCCTGTCTCTGTAACCCCCACCAACCCCTATAAACCTCCCTGTCTCTGTAACCCCCACCAACCCCTATAAACCCCCCTGTCTCTGTAACCCACTCCAACCCCTATAAACCTCCCTGTCTCTGTAACCCACACCAAACCCTATAAACCTCCCTGTCTCTGTAACCCCCAACAACCCCTATAAACCTCCCTGTCTCTGTAACCCCCACCCAACCCTATAAACCTCCCTGTCTCTGTAACTCACACCAACCCCTATAGTCTCTGTAACCCACTACAACCCCTATAAACCTCCCTGTCTCTGTAACCCCCACCGAACCCTATAATCCTCCCTGTCTCTGTAACCCACTCCAACCCCTATAAACCTCCCTGTCTCTGTAACCCCCACCAACCCCTATAAACCTCCCTGTCTCTGTAAACCCCACCAAACCCTATAAACCTCCCTGTCTCTGTAACCCACTCCAACCCCTATAAACCTCCCTGTCTCTGTAACCCCCACCAAACCCTATAAACCTCCCTGTCTCTGTAACCCCCAACAACCCCTATAAACCCCCCTGTCTCTGTAATCCCCACCAAACCCTATAAACCTCCCTGTCTCTGTAACCCCCAACAACCCCTATAAACCCCCCTGTCTCTGTAATCCCCGCCAAACCCTATAAACCCCCCTGTCGCTGTAACCCCCACCAAACCATTTAAACCTGCCTGTCTCTGTAACCCACTCCAACCCCAATAAACCTCTGTCTCTGTAACCCACTCCAACACCTCTAAACCTCCCTGTCTCTGTAACCCACTCCAACCCCTATAAACCTCCCTGTCTCTGTAACCCCCACCAAACCCGATAAACCTCCCTGTCTCTGTAACCCCCACCAACCCCTATAAACCTCCCTGTCTCTGTAACCCACTCCAACCCCTATAAACCTCCCTGTCTCTGTAACCCCCACCAAACCCTATAAACCTCCCTGTCTCTGTAACCCCCACCAACCCCTATAAACCTCACTGTCTCTGTAACCCCCACCAAACCCTATAAACCTCCCTGTCTCTGTAACCCACTACAACCCCTATAAACCTCCCTGTCTCTGTAACCCACTCCAACCCCTATAAACCTCCCTGTCTCTGTAACCCCCACCAACCCCTATAAACCTCCCTGTCTCTGTAACCCCCACCAAGCCCTATAAACCTCCCTGTCTCTGTAACCCACTCCAACCCCTATAAACCTCCCTGTCTCTGTAACCCCCAACAAACCCTATAAACCTCCCTGTCTCTGTAACCCCCAACAACCCCTATAAACCCCACTGTCTCTGTAATCCCCACCAAACCCTATAAACCTCCCTGTCTCTGTAACCCCCACCAAACCATTTAAACCTGCCTGTCTCTGTAACCCACTCCAACCCCAATAAACCTCTGTCTCTGTAACCCACTACAACCCCTCTAAACCTCCCTGTCTCTGTAACCCACTCAAACCCCTATAAACCTCCCTGTCTCTGTAACCCTCACCAACCCCTATAAACCTCCCTGTCTCTGTAACCCACTACAAACCCCTATAAACCTCCCTGTCTCTGTAACCCCCATTAAACCCTATAAGCCTCCCTGTCTCTGTAACCCACTCCAACCCCTATAAACCTCCCTGTCTCTGTAACCCCCACCAACCCCTATAAACCTCCCTGTCTCTGTAACCCCCACCAACCCCTATAAACCCCCCTGTCTCTGTAACCCACTCCAACCCCTATAAACCTCCCTGTCTCTGTAACCCACACCAAACCCTATAAACCTCCCTGTCTCTGTAACCCCCAACAACCCCTATAAACCTCCCTGTCTCTGTAACCCCCACCCAACCCTATAAACCTCCCTGTCTCTGTAACCCACCCCAACCCCTATAGTCGCTGTAACCCCCTACAACCACTATAAACCTCCCTGTCTCTGTAACCCCCACCGAACCCTATAATCCTCCCTGTCTCTGTAACCCACTCCAACCCCTATAAACCTCCCTGTCTCTGTAACCCCAACCAACCCCTATAAACCTCCCTGTCTCTGTAAACCCCACCAACCCCTATAAACCTCCCTGTCTCTGTAACCCACTCCAACCCCTATAAACCTCCCTGTCTCTGTAACCCCCACCAACCCCTATAAACCTCCCTGTCTCTGTAACCCCCACCAACCCCTATAAACCCCCCTGTCTCTGTAACCCACTCCAACCCCTATAAACCTCCCTGTCTCTGTAACCCACACCAAACCCTATAAACCTCCCTGTCTCTGTAACCCCCAACAACCCCTATAAACCTCCCTGTCTCTGTAACCCCCACCCAACCCTATAAACCTCCCTGTCTCTGTAACTCACACCAACCCCTATAGTCTCTGTAACCCACTACAACCCCTATAAACCTCCCTGTCTCTGTAACCCCCACCGAACCCTATAATCCTCCCTGTCTCTGTAACCCACTCCAACCCCTATAAACCTCCCTGTCTCTGTAACCCCCACCAACCCCTATAAACCTCCCTGTCTCTGTAAACCCCACCAAACCCTATAAACCTCCCTGTCTCTGTAACCCACTCCAACCCCTATAAACCTCCCTGTCTCTGTAACCCCCACCAAACCCTATAAACCTCCCTGTCTCTGTAACCCCCAACAACCCCTATAAACCCCCCTGTCTCTGTAATCCCCACCAAACCCTATAAACCTCCCTGTCTCTGTAACCCCCAACAACCCCTATAAACCCCCCTGTCTCTGTAATCCCCGCCAAACCCTATAAACCCCCCTGTCGCTGTAACCCCCACCAAACCATTTAAACCTGCCTGTCTCTGTAACCCACTCCAACCCCAATAAACCTCTGTCTCTGTAACCCACTCCAACACCTCTAAACCTCCCTGTCTCTGTAACCCACTCCAACCCCTATAAACCTCCCTGTCTCTGTAACCCCCACCAAACCCGATAAACCTCCCTGTCTCTGTAACCCCCACCAACCCCTATAAACCTCCCTGTCTCTGTAACCCACTCCAACCCCTATAAACCTCCCTGTCTCTGTAACCCCCACCAAACCCTATAAACCTCCCTGTCTCTGTAACCCCCACCAACCCCTATAAACCTCACTGTCTCTGTAACCCCCACCAAACCCTATAAACCTCCCTGTCTCTGTAACCCACTACAACCCCTATAAACCTCCCTGTCTCTGTAACCCACTCCAACCCCTATAAACCTCCCTGTCTCTGTAACCCCCACCAACCCCTATAAACCTCCCTGTCTCTGTAACCCCCACCAAGCCCTATAAACCTCCCTGTCTCTGTAACCCACTCCAACCCCTATAAACCTCCCTGTCTCTGTAACCCCCAACAAACCCTATAAACCTCCCTGTCTCTGTAACCCCCAACAACCCCTATAAACCCCACTGTCTCTGTAATCCCCACCAAACCCTATAAACCTCCCTGTCTCTGTAACCCCCACCAAACCATTTAAACCTGCCTGTCTCTGTAACCCACTCCAACCCCAATAAACCTCTGTCTCTGTAACCCACTACAACCCCTCTAAACCTCCCTGTCTCTGTAACCCACTCAAACCCCTATAAACCTCCCTGTCTCTGTAACCCTCACCAACCCCTATAAACCTCCCTGTCTCTGTAACCCACTACAAACCCCTATAAACCTCCCTGTCTCTGTAACCCCCATTAAACCCTATAAGCCTCCCTGTCTCTGTAACCCACTCCAACCCCTATAAACCTCCCTGTCTCTGTAACCCCCACCAACCCCTATAAACCTCCCTGTCTCTGTAACCCCCACCAACCCCTATAAACCCCCCTGTCTCTGTAACCCACTCCAACCCCTATAAACCTCCCTGTCTCTGTAACCCACACCAAACCCTATAAACCTCCCTGTCTCTGTAACCCCCAACAACCCCTATAAACCTCCCTGTCTCTGTAACCCCCACCCAACCCTATAAACCTCCCTGTCTCTGTAACCCACCCCAACCCCTATAGTCGCTGTAACCCCCTACAACCACTATAAACCTCCCTGTCTCTGTAACCCCCACCGAACCCTATAATCCTCCCTGTCTCTGTAACCCACTCCAACCCCTATAAACCTCCCTGTCTCTGTAACCCCAACCAACCCCTATAAACCTCCCTGTCTCTGTAAACCCCACCAACCCCTATAAACCTCCCTGTCTCTGTAACCCACTCCAACCCCTATAAACCTCCCTGTCTCTGTAACCCCCACCAACCCCTATAAACCTCCCTGTCTCTGTAACCCCCACCAACCCCTATAAACCCCCCTGTCTCTGTAACCCACTCCAACCCCTATAAACCTCCCTGTCTCTGTAACCCACACCAAACCCTATAAACCTCCCTGTCTCTGTAACCCCCAACAACCCCTATAAACCTCCCTGTCTCTGTAACCCCCACCCAACCCTATAAACCTCCCTGTCTCTGTAACTCACACCAACCCCTATAGTCTCTGTAACCCACTACAACCCCTATAAACCTCCCTGTCTCTGTAACCCCCACCGAACCCTATAATCCTCCCTGTCTCTGTAACCCACTCCAACCCCTATAAACCTCCCTGTCTCTGTAACCCCCACCAACCCCTATAAACCTCCCTGTCTCTGTAAACCCCACCAAACCCTATAAACCTCCCTGTCTCTGTAACCCACTCCAACCCCTATAAACCTCCCTGTCTCTGTAACCCCCACCAAACCCTATAAACCTCCCTGTCTCTGTAACCCCCAACAACCCCTATAAACCCCCCTGTCTCTGTAATCCCCACCAAACCCTATAAACCTCCCTGTCTCTGTAACCCCCAACAACCCCTATAAACCCCCCTGTCTCTGTAATCCCCGCCAAACCCTATAAACCCCCCTGTCGCTGTAACCCCCACCAAACCATTTAAACCTGCCTGTCTCTGTAACCCACTCCAACCCCAATAAACCTCTGTCTCTGTAACCCACTCCAACACCTCTAAACCTCCCTGTCTCTGTAACCCACTCCAACCCCGATAAACCTCCCTGTCTCTGTAACCCCCACCAAACCCGATAAACCTCCCTGTCTCTGTAACCCCCACCAACCCCTATAAACCTCCCTGTCTCTGTAACCCACTCCAACCCCTATAAACCTCCCTGTCTCTGTAACCCCCACCAAACCCTATAAACCTCCCTGTCTCTGTAACCCCCACCAACCCCTATAAACCTCACTGTCTCTGTAACCCCCACCAAACCCTATAAACCTCCCTGTCTCTGTAACCCACTACAACCCCTATAAACCTCCCTGTCACTGTAACCCACTCCAACCCCTATAAACCTCCCTGTCTCTGTAACCCCCACCAACCCCTATAAACCTCCCTGTCTCTGTAACCCCCACCAAGCCCTATAAACCTCCCTGTCTCTGTAACCCACTCCAACCCCTATAAACCTCCCTGTCTCTGTAACCCCCAACAAACCCTATAAACCTCCCTGTCTCTGTAACCCCCAACAACCCCTATAAACCCCACTGTCTCTGTAATCCCCACCAAACCCTATAAACCTCCCTGTCTCTGTAACCCCCACCAAACCATTTAAACCTGCCTGTCTCTGTAACCCACTCCAACCCCAATAAACCTCTGTCTCTGTAACCCACTACAACCCCTCTAAACCTCCCTGTCTCTGTAACCCACTCAAACCCCTATAAACCTCCCTGTCTCTGTAACCCTCACCAACCCCTATAAACCTCCCTGTCTCTGGAACCCACTACAAACCCCTATAAACCTCCCTGTCTCTGTAACCCACTCCAAAACCTATAAACCTCCCTGTCTCTGTAACCACCACCAATCCCTTTAAACCTCCCTGTCTCTGTAACCCACTCCAACCCCGATAAACCTCCCTGTCTCTGTAACCCACTCCATCCCCTAGAAACCTCCCTGTCTCTGTAACCGACTCCAACCCCTATAAACCTCCCTGTCTCTGTAACCCACTCCAACCCGTATAAACCTCCCTGTCTCTGTAACCTACTCCAACCCCCATAAACCTCCCTGTCTCTGTAACCCACTCCAACCCCTATAAACCTCCGTCACTGTAACCCCCACCAACCCCTATAAACCTCCCTGTCTCTGTAACCCCCACCCAACCCTATAAACCTCCCTGTCTCTGTAACCCACCCCAACCCCTATAGTCTCTGTTACACACTCCAACCCCTATAAACCTCCCTGTCTCTGTAACCCCCACCAAACCCTATAATCCTCCCTGTCTCTGTAACCCACTCCAACCCCTATAAACCTCCCTGTCTCTGTAACCCCCACCAAACCCTATAAACCTCCCTGTCTCTGTAACCCCCACCAACCCCTATAAACCTCCCTGTCTCTGTAACTCCCACCCAACCCTATAAACCTCCCTGTCTCTGTAACCCACCCCAACCCCTATAGTCTCTGTTACCCACTCCAACCCCTATAAACCTCCCTGTCTCTGTAACCCCCACCAAACCCTATAATCCTCCCTGTCTCTGTAACCCACTCCAACCCCTATAAACCTCCCTGTCTCTGTAACCCCCAACAACCCCTATAAACCTCCCTGTCTCTGTAACCCCCACCAACCCCTATAAACCTCCCTGTCTCTGTAACCCACTCCAACGCCTATAAACCTCCCTGTCTCTGTAACACCCACCAAACCCTATAAACCTCCCTGTCGCTGTAACCCCCAACAACCCCTATAAACCCCCCTGTCTCTGTAATCCCCAACAAACCCTATAAACCTCCCTGTCGCTGTAACCCCCAACAACCCCTATAAACCCCCCTGTCTATGTAATCCCCACCAAACCCTATAAAGCCCCCTGTCGCTGTAACCCCCACCAAACCATTTAAACCTGCCTGTCTCTGTAACCCACTCCAACCCCAATAAACCTCTGTCTCTGTAACCCACTCCAACCCCTCTAAACCTCCCTGTCTCTGTAACCCACTCCAACCCCTACAAACCTCCCTGTCTCTGTAACCCCCACCAAACCCTATAAACCTCCCTGTCTCTGTAACCCCCACCAACCCCTATAAACCTCCCAGTCTCTGTAACCCACTCCAACCCCTATAAACCTCCCTGTATCTGTAACCCCCACCAAACCCTATAAACCTCCCTGTCTCTGTAACCCCCACCAACCCCTGTAAACCTCACTGTCTCTGTAACCCCCACCAAACCCTATAAACCTCCCTGTCTCTGTAACCCACTACAACCCCTATAAACCTCCCTGTCTCTGTAACCCACTCCAACCCCTATAAACCTCCCTGTCTCTGTAACCCCCACCAAACCCTATAAACCTCCCTGTCTCTGTAACCCCCACCAAGCCCTATAAACCTCCCTGTCTCTGTAACCCACTCCAACCCCTATAAACCTCCCTGTCTCTGTAACCCCAACGAATCCCTATACACCTCCCTGTCTCTGTAACCCCCAACAACCCCTATAAACCCCCCTGTCTCTGTAACCCCCACCAAACCGTATAGACCTCCCTGTCTCTGTAAACCACTCCAACCCCTATAAACCTCCCTGTCTCTGTAACCCCCTCCAAACCCTATAGACCTCCCTTTCTCTGTAACCCCCACCAAACCCTGTAAACCTCCCTGTCTCTGTAACCCACTCCAACCCCTATAAATCTCCCTGTCTCTGTAACCCACTAAAAACCCTATAAACCTCCCTGTCTCTGGAACCCCTCCAACCCCTATAAACCTCCCTGTCTCTGTAACCCACTCCAACCCCTATAGACATCCCTGTCTCGGTAACCCCCAACAAGCCCTTTTAACCTCGCTGTCTCTGTAACCCGTCCAACCCCTGTAAACCTCCCTGTCTCTGTAACCCACTCCAACCCCTATAGACCGCCCTGTCTCGGTAACCCCCACCAAACCCTATAAACCTCCCTGTCTCTGTAACCCACTCCAACCCCTATAAACCTCCCTGTCTCTGTAACCCTCTCCATCCAATATAAAACTCCCTGTCTCTGTAACCAACTCCGACCCCTATAAACCTCCCTGTCTGTAACCCCCACCAATCCCCTGTAAACCTCCCTGTCTCTGTAACACACTCCAACCCCTATAAACCTCCCTGTCTCTGTAACCCCCACCAAACCCTATAAACTTCCCTGTCTCTGTAACCCACTCCAAACCCTATAAACCTCCCTGTCTCTGTAACCCCCACCAAACCCTATAAACCTCCCTGTCTCTGTAACCCACTCCAACCCCTATAGACCTCCCTGTCTCTGTAACCCACTCGAACCCCTATAGACCTCCCTGTCTCTGTAACCCACTCCAACCCCTATAGACATCCCAGTCTCTGTAACCCCAACCAAACCCTATAAACCTCGCTGTCTCTGTAACCCACTCCAACCCCTATAAACCTCCCTGTCTCTGTAACACACTCCAACCCCTATAAACCTCCCTGTCTCTGTAACCCACTCCAACCCCTATAAACCTCCCTGTCTCTGTAACCCCCACCAACCCCTATAAACCCCCCTGTCTCTGTAATCCCCACCAAACCCTATAAACCTCCCTGTCTCTGTAACCCCCAACAACCCCTATAAACCCCCCTGTCTCTGTAATCCCCGCCAAACCCTATAAACCCCCCTGTCGCTGTAACCCCCACCAAACCATTTAAACCTGCCTGTCTCTGTAACCCACTCCAACCCCAATAAACCTCTGTCTCTGTAACCCACTCCAACACCTCTAAACCTCCCTGTCTCTGTAACCCACTCCAACCCCTATAAACCTCCCTGTCTCTGTAACCCCCACCAAACCCGATAAACCTCCCTGTCTCTGTAACCCCCACCAACCCCTATAAACCTCCCTGTCTCTGTAACCCACTCCAACCCCTATAAACCTCCCTGTCTCTGTAACCCCCACCAAACCCTATAAACCTCCCTGTCTCTGTAACCCCCACCAACCCCTATAAACCTCACTGTCTCTGTAACCCCCACCAAACCCTATAAACCTCCCTGTCTCTGTAACCCACTACAACCCCTATAAACCTCCCTGTCTCTGTAACCCACTCCAACCCCTATAAACCTCCCTGTCTCTGTAACCCCCACCAACCCCTATAAACCTCCCTGTCTCTGTAACCCCCAGCAAACCCTATAAACCTCCCTGTCTCTGTAACCCACTCCAACCCCTATAAAACTCCCTGTCTCTGTAACCCACTCCAACCCCTATAAACCTCCCTGTCCCCGTAACCACCACCTAACCCTATAAACCTCCCTGTCTCTGTAACCCCCACCAAACCATATAAACCTCCTTGTCTCTGTAACCCCCACCAACCCCTATAAACCTCCCTGTCTCTGTAACCCCCACCAAACCCTATAAACATCCCTGTCTCTGTAACCCCCACCTAACCCTATAAACCTCCCTGTCTCTGTAACCCACTACAACCCCTATAAACCTCCCTGTCTCTGTAACCCACTCCAACCCCTATAAACCTCCCTGTCTCTGTAACCCCCACCAACCCCTATAAACCTCCCTGTCTCTGTAACCCCCAGCAAACCCTATAAACCTCCCTGTCTCTGTAACCCACTCCAACCCCTATAAAACTCCCTGTCTCTGTAACCCACTCCAACCCCTATAAACCTCCCTGTCCCCGTAACCACCACCTAACCCTATAAACCTCCCTGTCTCTGTAACCCCCACCAAACCATATAAACCTCCTTGTCTCTGTAACCCCCACCAACCCCTATAAACCTCCCTGTCTCTGTAACCCCCACCAAACCCTATAGACCTCCCTGTCTCCGTAACCCCCACCAAACCCTATATACCTCCATCTCTGTAACCCCCAGCAAACCCTATAAACCTCCCTGTCTCTGTAACCCACTCCAAACCCCTATAAAGCTCCCTGTCTATGTAACCCACTCCAAACCCTATAAACCTCACTGTCTCTGTAACCCCCACCAAAGCCTATAAACCTCCCTGTCTCTGTAACCCACTCCAAACCCCTATAAACCTCCCTGTCTCTGTAACCCACTCCAACCCCTATAAACCTCCCTGTCTCTGTAACCCACTCCAACCCCTATAAACCTCCCTGTCTCTGTAACCCACTCCAACCCCTATAAACCTCCCTGTCTCTGTAACCCACTCCAACCCCTATAAACCTCCCTGTCTCTGTAACCCACTCCAACCCCTATCAACCTCCGTCTCTGTAACCCCCACCAACCCCTATAAACCTCCCTGTCTCTGTAACCCCCACCAAACCCTATAAACCTCCCTGTCTCTGTAACCCACTCCAACCCCTATTGTCTCTGTAACACACTCCAACCCCTATAAACCTCCCTGTCTCTGTAACCCCCACCAAACCCTATAAACCTCCCTGTCTCTGTAACCCACTCCAAACCCTATAAACCTCCCTGTCTCTGTAACCACCACCAAACCCTTTAAACCTCCCTGTCTCTGTAACCTACTCCAACCCCTAGAAACCTCCCTGTCTCTGTAATCCACTCCAACCCGTATAAACCTCCCTGTCTCTGTAACCTGCTCCAACCCCTATAAACCTCCCTGTCTCTGTAACCCACTCCAACCCCTATAAACCTCCGTCTCTGTAACCCCCACCAACCCCTATAAACCTCCCTCTCTCTGTAACCCCCACCCAACCCTATAAACCTCCCTGTCTCTGTAACCCACCCCAACCCCTATAGTCTCTGTTACCCACTCCAACCCCTATAAACCTCCCTGTCTCTGTAACCCCCATTAAACCCTATAAGCCTCCCTGTCTCTGTAACCCACTCCAACCCCTATAAACCTCCCTGTCTCTGTAACCCCCACCAACCCCTATAAACCTCCCTGTCTCTGTAACCCCCACCAACCCCTATAAACCCCCCTGTCTCTGTAACCCTCTCCAACCCCTATAAACCTCCCTGTCTCTGTAACCCACACCAAACCCTATAAACCTCCCTGTCTCTGTAACCCCCAACAACCCCTATAAACCTCCCTGTCTCTGTAACCCCCACCCAACCCTATAAACCTCCCTGTCTCTGTAACCCACCCCAACCCCTATAGTCGCTGTAACCCCCTACAACCACTATAAACCTCCCTGTCTCTGTAACCCCCACCGAACCCTATAATCATCCCTGTCTCTGTAACCCACTCCAACCCCTATAAACCTCCCTGTCTCTGTAACCCCAACCAACCCCTATAAACCTCCCTGTCTCTGTAAACCCCACCAACCCCTATAAACCTCCCTGTCTCTGTAACCCACTCCAACCCCTATAAACCTCCCTGTCTCTGTAACCCCCACCAACCCCTATAAACCTCCCTGTCTCTGTAACCCCCACCAACCCCTATAAACCCCCCTGTCTCTGTAACCCACTCCAACCCCTATAAACCTCCCTGTCTCTGTAACCCACACCAAACCCTATAAACCTCCCTGTCTCTGTAACCCCCAACAACCCCTATAAACCTCCCTGTCTCTGTAACCCCCACCCAACCCTATAAACATCCCTGTCTCTGTAACTCACACCAACCCCTATAGTCTCTGTAACCCACTACAACCCCTATAAACCTCCCTGTCTCTGTAACCCCCACCGAACCCTATAATCCTCCCTGTCTCTGTAACCCACTCCAACCCCTATAAACCTCCCTGTCTCTGTAACCCCCACCAACCCCTATAAACCTCCCTGTCTCTGTAAACCCCACCAAACCCTATAAACCTCCCTGTCTCTGTAACCCACTCCAACCCCTATAAACCTCCCTGTCTCTGTAACCCCCACCAAACCCTATAAACCTCCCTGTCTCTGTAACCCCCAACAACCCCTATAAACCCCCCTGTCTCTGTAATCCCCACCAAACCCTATAAACCTCCCTGTCTCTGTAACCCCCAACAACCCCTATAAACCCCCCTGTCTCTGTAATCCCCGCCAAACCCTATAAACCCCCCTGTCGCTGTAACCCCCACCAAACCATTTAAACCTGCCTGTCTCTGTAACCCACTCCAACCCCAATAAACCTCTGTCTCTGTAACCCACTCCAACACCTCTAAACCTCCCTGTCTCTGTAACCCACTCCAACCCCTATAAACCTCCCTGTCTCTGTAACCCCCACCAAACCCGATAAACCTCCCTGTCTCTGTAACCCCCACCAACCCCTATAAACCTCCCTGTCTCTGTAACCCACTCCAACCCCTATAAACCTCCCTGTCTCTGTAACCCCCACCAAACCCTATAAACCTCCCTGTCTCTGTAACCCCCACCAACCCCTATAAACCTCACTGTCTCTGTAACCCCCACCAAACCCTATAAACCTCCCTGTCTCTGTAACCCACTACAACCCCTATAAACCTCCCTGTCTCTGTAACCCACTCCAACCCCTGTAAACCTCCCTGTCTCTGTAACCCCCACCAACCCCTATAAACCTCCCTGTCTCTGTAACCCCCACCAAGCCCTATAAACCTCCCTGTCTCTGTAACCCACTCCAACCCCTATAAACCTCCCTGTCTCTGTAACCCCCAACAAACCCTATAAACCTCCCTGTCTCTGTAACCCCCAACAACCCCTATAAACCCCACTGTCTCTGTAATCCCCACCAAACCCTATAAACCTCCCTGTCTCTGTAACCCCCACCAAACCATTTAAACCTGCCTGTCTCTGTAACCCACTCCAACCCCAATAAACCTCTGTCTCTGTAACCCACTACAACCCCTCTAAACCTCCCTGTCTCTGTAACCCACTCAAACCCCTATAAACCTCCCTGTCTCTGTAACCCTCACCAACCCCTATAAACCTCCCTGTCTCTGTAACCCACTACAAACCCCTATAAACCTCCCTGTCTCTGTAACCCACTCCAAAACCTATAAACCTCCCTGTCTCTGTAACCACCACCAAACCCTTTAAACCTCCCTGTCTCTGTAACCCACTCCAACCCCGATAAACCTCCCTGTCTCTGTAACCCACTCCATCCCCTAGAAACCTCCCTGTCTCTGTAACCGACTCCAACCCCTATAAACCTCCCTGTCTCTGTAACCCACTCCAACCCGTATAAAGCTCCCTGTCTCTGTAACCTACTCCAACCCCTATAAACCTCCCTGTCTCTGTAACCCACTCCAACCCCTATAAACCTCCGTCACTGTAACCCCCACCAACCCCTATAAACCTCCCTGTCTCTGTAACCCCCACCCAACCCTATAAACCTCCCTGTCTCTGTAACCCACCCCAACCCCTATAGTCTCTGTTACACACTCCAACCCCTATAAACCTCCCTGTCTCTGTAACCCCCACCAAACCCTATAATCCTCCCTGTCTCTGTAACCCACTCCAACCCCTATAAACCTCCCTGTCTCTGTAACCCCCACCAAACCCTATAAACCTCCCTGTCTCTGTAACCCCCACCAACCCCTATAAACCTCCCTGTCTCTGTAACTCCCACCCAACCCTATAAACCTCCCTGTCTCTGTAACCCACCCCAACCCCTATAGTCTCTGTTACCCACTCCAACCCCTATAAACCTCCCTGTCTCTGTAACCCCCACCAAACCCTATAATCCTCCCTGTCTCTGTAACCCACTCCAACCCCTATAAACCTCCCTGTCTCTGTAACCCCCAACAACCCCTATAAACCTCCCTGTCTCTGTAACCCCCACCAACCCCTATAAACCTCCCTGTCTCTGTAACCCACTCCAACGCCTATAAACCTCCCTGTCTCTGTAACACCCACCAAACCCTATAAACCTCCCTGTCGCTGTAACCCCCAACAACCCCTATAAACCCCCCTGTCTCTGTAATCCCCAACAAACCCTATAAACCTCCCTGTCGCTGTAACCCCCAACAACCCCTATAAACCCCCCTGTCTATGTAATCCCCACCAAACCCTATAAACCCCCCTGTCGCTGTAACCCCCACCAAACCATTTAAACCTGCCTGTCTCTGTAACCCACTCCAACCCCAATAAACCTCTGTCTCTGTAACCCACTCCAACCCCTCTAAACCTCCCTGTCTCTGTAACCCACTCCAACCCCTACAAACCTCCCTGTCTCTGTAACCCCCACCAAACCCTATAAACCTCCCTGTCTCTGTAACCCCCACCAACCCCTATAAACCTCCCAGTCTCTGTAACACACTCCAACCCCTATAAACCTCCCTGTATCTGTAACCCCCACCAAACCCTATAAACCTCCCTGTCTCTGTAACCCCCACCAACCCCTGTAAACCTCACTGTCTCTGTAACCCCCACCAAACCCTATAAACCTCCCTGTCTCTGTAACCCACTACAACCCCTATAAACCTCCCTGTCTCTGTAACCCACTCCAACCCCTATAAACCTCCCTGTCTCTGTAACCCCCACCAAACCCTATAAACCTCCCTGTCTCTGTAACCCCCACCAAGCCCTATAAACCTCCCTGTCTCTGTAACCCACTCCAACCCCTATAAACCTCCCTGTCTCTGTAACCCCAACGAATCCCTATACACCTCCCTGTCTCTGTAACCCCCAACAACCCCTATAAACCCCCCTGTCTCTGTAACCCCCACCAAACCCTATAGACCTCCCTGTCTCTGTAACCCACTCCAACCCCTATAAACCTCCCTGTCTCTGTAACCCCCTCCAAACCCTATAGACCTCCCTTTCTCTGTAACCCCCACCAAACCCTGTAAACCTCCCTGTCTCTGTAACCCACTCCAACCCCTATAAATCTCCCTGTCTCTGTAACCCACTAAAAACCCTATAAACCTCCCTGTCTCTGGAACCCCTCCAACCCCTATAAACCTCCCTGTCTCTGTAACCCACTCCAACCCCTATAGACATCCCTGTCTCGGTAACCCCCAACAAGCCCTTTTAACCTCGCTGTCTCTGTAACCCGTCCAACCCCTGTAAACCTCCCTGTCTCTGTAACCCACTCCAACCCCTATAGACCGCCCTGTCTCGGTAACCCCCACCAAACCCTATAAACCTCCCTGTCTCTGTAACCCACTCCAACCCCTATAAACCTCCCTGTCTCTGTAACCCTCTCCAACCAATATAAAACTCCCTGTCTCTGTAACCAACTCCGACCCCTATAAACCTCCCTGTCTGTAACCCCCACCAATCCCCTGTAAACCTCCCTGTCTCTGTAACACACTCCAACCCCTATAAACCTCCCTGTCTCTGTAACCCCCACCAAACCCTATAAACTTCCCTGTCTCTGTAACCCACTCCAAACCCTATAAACCTCCCTGTCTCTGTAACCCCCACCAAACCCTATAAACCTCCCTGTCTCTGTAACCCACTCCAACCCCTATAGACCTCCCTGTCTCTGTAACCCACTCGAACCCCTATAGACCTCCCTGTCTCTGTAACCCACTCCAACCCCTATAGACATCCCAGTCTCTGTAACCCCAACCAAACCCTATAAACCTCCCTGTCTCTGTAACCCACTCCAACCCCTATAAACCTCCCTGTATCTGTAACACACTCCAACCCCTATAAACCTCCCTGTCTCTGTAACCCACTCCAACCCCTATAAACCTCCCTGTCTCTGTAACCCCCACCAACCCCTATAAACCTCCCTGTCTCTGTAACCCCCACCATCCCTGTAAACCTCCCTGTCTCTGTAACCCACTCCAACCCCTATAAACCTCCCTGTCTCTGTAACCCCCACCAAACCCTATAAACCTCCCTGTCTCTGTAACCCCTCCAACCCCTATAAACCTCCCTGTCTCTGTAACCCCCACCAAAACCTATAAACCTCCCTGTCTCTGTAACCCCTCCAACCCCTATAAACCTCCCTGTCTCTGTAACACACTCCAAACCCTATAAACCTCCCTGTCTCTGTAACCCACTCCAACCCCTATAAAACTCCCTGTCTCTGTAACCCACACCAAACTCTATAAACCTCCTGTCTCTGTAACACACTCCAACCCCTATAAACCTCCCTGTCTCTGTAACCCACTCCAACCCCTATAGACCTCCCTGTCTCTGTAACCCACTCGAACCCCTATAGACCTCCCTGTCTCTGTAACCCACTCCAACCCCTATAGACCTCCCTGTCTCTGTAACCCCCACCAAACCCTATAAACCTCCCTGTCTTCTAACCCACTCCAACCCCTATAAACCTCCCTGTCTCTGTAACACACTCCAACCCCTATAAACCTCCCTGTCTCTGTAACCCACTCCAACCCCTATAAACCTCCCTGTCTCTGTAACCCCCACCAACCCCTATAAACCTCCCTGTCTCTGTAACCCCCACCAAACCCTGTAAACCTCCCTGTCTCTGTAACCCACTCCAACCCCATAAACCTCCCTGTCTCTGTAGCCCCCACCAATCCCTATAAACCTCCCTGTCTCTGTAACCCACTCTAAACCCTATAAACCTCCCTGTCACTGGAACCCACTCCAACCCCTATAAACCTCCCTGTCTCTGTAACCCACTCCAACCCCTATAAACCTCCCTGTCTCTGTAACCCACTCCAACCCCTATAAACCTCCCTGTCTCTGTAACCCACTCCAACCCCTATAAACCTCCCGGTCTCTGTAACCCCCACCAAACCTTATAAACCTCCCTGTCTCTGTAACCCACTCCAAACCCTATAAACCTCCCTGTCTCTGTAACCCACTCCAACCCCTATAAACCTCCCTGTCTCTGTAACCCACTCCAACCCCTAAAAACCTCCCTGTCTCTGTAACCCCCACCAAACCCTATAAACCTCCCTGTCTCTGTAACCCCTCCAACCCCTATAAACCTCCCTTTCTCTGTAACCCACTCCAAACCCTATAAACCTCCCTGTCTCTGGAACCCCTCCAACCCCTATAAACCTCCCTGTCTCTGTAACCCACTCCAACCCCTATAGACCTCCCTGTCTCGGTAACCCCCAACAAGCCCTATAAACCTCGCTGTCTCTGTAACCCCTCCAACCCCTATAAAACTCCCTGTCTCTATAACCCACTCCAACCCCTATAGACCTCCCAGTCTCGGTAACCCCCACCAAACCCTATAAACCTCCCTGTCTCTGTAACCCACTCCAACCCCTATAAACCTCCCTGTCTCTGTAACCCTCTCCAACCAATATAAAACTCCCTGTCTCTGTAACCAACTCCGACCCCTATAAACCTCCCTGTCTGTAACCCCCACCAAACCCCTATAAACCTCCCTGTCTCTGTAACCCACTCCAACCCCTATAAACCTCCCTGTCTCTGTAACCCCCTCCAAACCCTATAGACCTCCCTGTCTCTGTAACCCCCACCAAACCCTATAAACCTCCCTGTCTCTGTAACCCCCACCAAACCCGATAAACCTCCGTCTCTGTAACCCACTCCAACCCCTATAAACCTCCCTGTCTCTGTAACACCCACCAAACCCTATAAACCTCCCTGTCTCTGTAACCCTCTCCAAACCCTATAAACCTCCCTGTCTCTGTAACCCCCACCAAACCCTATAGACCTCCCTGTCTCTGTAACCCGCTCCAACCCCTATAAACCTCCCTGTCTCTGTAACCCCCACCAAACCCTGTAGACCTCCCTGTCTCTGTAACCCACTCCAAACCCTATAAGCCTCACTGTCTCTGTAACCCACTCCAACCCCTTTAGACCTCCCTGTCTCTGTAACCCCCACCAAACCTTATAAACCTCCCTGTCTCTGTAACCCACTCCAAACCCTATAAACCTCCCTGTCTCTGTAACCCACTCCAACCCCTATACACCTCCCTGTCTCTGTAACCCACTCCAACCCCTATAAACCTCCCTGTCTCTGTAACCCCCACCACACCCTATAAACCTCCCTGTCTCTGTAACCCCTCCAACCCCTATAAACCTCCCTGTCTCTGTAACCCACTCCAAACCCTATAAACCTCCCTGTCTCTGTAACCCCTCCAACCCCTATAAACCTCCCTGTCTCTGTAACCCACTCCAACCCCTATAGACCTCCCTGTCTCGGTAACCCCCACCAAACCCTATAAACCTCCCTGTCTCTGTAACCCACTCCAACCTCTATAAACCTCCCTGTCTCTGTAACCCTCTCCAACCAATATAAACCTCCCTGTCTCTGTAACCCACTCCGACCCCTATAAACCTCCCTGTCTGTAACCCCCACCAAACCCCTATAAACCTCCCTGTCTCTGTAACCCACTCCAACCCCTATAAACCTCCCTGTCTCTGTAACCCACTCCAACCAATATAAACCTCCCTGTCTCTGTAACCCACTCCGACCCCTATAAACCTCCCTGTCTGTAACCCCCACCAAACCCCTATAAACCTCCCTGTCTCTGTAACCCACTCCAACCCCTATAAACCTCCCTGTCTCTGTAACCCACTCCAACCCCTATAAACCTCCCTGTCTCTGTAACCCACTCCAACCCCTATAAACCTCCCGGTCTCTGTAACCCCCACCAAACCTTATAAACCTCCCTGTCTCTGTAACCCACTCCAAACCCTATAAACCTCCCTGTCTCTGTAACCCACTCCAACCCCTATAAACCTCCCTGTCTCTGTAACCCACTCCAACCCCTATAAACCTCCCTGTCTCTGTAACCCCCACCAAACCCTATAAACCTCCCTGTCTCTGTAACCCCTCCAACCCCTATAAACCTCCCTGTCTCTGTAACCCACTCCAAACCCTATAAACCTCCCTGTCTTTGGAACCCCTCCAACCCCTATAAACCTCCCTGTCTCTGTAACCCACTCCAACCCCTATAGACTTCCCTGTCTCGGTAACCCCCAACAAGCCCTATAAACCTCGCTGTCTCTGTAACCCCTCCAACCCCTATAAAACTCCCTGTCTCTATAACCCACTCCAACCCCTATAGACCTCCCAGTCTCGGTAACCCCCACCAAACCCTATAAACCTCCCTGTCTCTGTAACCCACTCCAACCCCTATAAACCTCCCTGTCTCTGTAACCCTCTCCAACCAATATAAAACTCCCTGTCTCTGTAACCAACTCCGACCCCTATAAACCTCCCTGGCTGTAACCCCCACCAAACCCCTATAAACCTCCCTGTCTCTGTAACCCACTCCAACCCCTATAAACCTCCCTGTCTCTGTAACCCCCACCAAACCCTATAAACTTCCCTGTCTCTGTAACCCACTCCAAACCCTATAAACCTCCCTGTCTCTGTAACCCCCACCAAACCCTATAGACCTCCTTGTCTCTGTAACCCACTCCAACCCCTATAAACCTCCCTGTCTCTGTAACCCCCTCCAAACCCTATAGACCTCCCTGTCTCTGTAACCCCCACCAAACCCTGTAAACCTCCCTGTCTCTGTAACCCACTCCAACCCCTATAAATCTCCCTGTCTCTGTAACCCCCACCAAACCCTATAAACCTCCCTGTCTCTGTAACCCCCACCAAACCCGATAAACCTCCGTCTCTGTAACCCACTCCAACCCCTATAAACCTCCCTGTCTCTGTAACACCCACCAAACCCTATAAACCTCCCTGTCTCTGTAACCCTCTCCAAACCCTATAAACCTCCCTGTCTCTGTAACCCCCACCAAACCCTATAGACCTCCCTGTCTCTGTAACCCGCTCCAACCCCTATAAACCTCCCTGTCTCTGTAACCCCCACCAAACCCTGTAGACCTCCCTGTCTCTGTAACCCACTCCAAACCCTATAAACCTCACTGTCTCTGTAACCCACTCCAACACCTTTAGACCTCCCTGTCTCTGTAACCCCCACCAAACCTTATAAACCTCCCTGTCTCTGTAACCCACTCCAAACCCTATAAACCTCCCTGTCTCTGTAACCCACTCCAACCCCTATACACCTCCCTGTCTCTGTAACCCACTCCAACCCCTATAAACCTCCCTGTCTCTGTAACCCCCACCACACCCTATAAACCTCCCTGTCTCTGTAACCCCTCCAACCCCTATAAACCTCCCTGTCTCTGTAACCCACTCCAAACCCTATAAACCTCCCTGTCTCTGTAACCCCTCCAACCCCTATAAACCTCCCTGTCTCTGTAACCCACTCCAACCCCTATAGACCTCCCTGTCTCGGTAACCCCCACCAAACCCTATAAACCTCCCTGTCTCTGTAACCCACTCCAACCTCTATAAACCTCCCTGTCTCTGTAACCCTCTCCAACCAATATAAACCTCCCTGTCTCTGTAACCCACTCCGACCCCTATAAACCTCCCTGTCTGTAACCCCCACCAAACCCCTATAAACCTCCCTGTCTCTGTAACCCACTCCAACCCCTATAAACCTCCCTGTCTCTGTAACCCACTCCAACCAATATAAACCTCCCTGTCTCTGTAACCCACTCCGACCCCTATAAACCTCCCTGTCTGTAACCCCCACCAAACCCCTATAAACCTCCCTGTCTCTGTAACCCACTCCAAACCCTATAAACCTCCCTGTCTCTGTAACCCCCACCAAACCCTATAGACCTCCCTGTCTCTGTAACCCGCTCCAACCCCTATAAACCTCCCTGTCTCTGTAACCCCCACCAAACCCTATAGACCTCCCTGTCTCTGTAACCCACTCCAAACCCTATAAACCTCACTGTCTCTGTAACCCACTCCAACCCCTATAGAACTCCCTGTCACGGTAACCCCCACCAAACTCTATAAACCTCCCTGTCTCTGTAACCCACTCCAACCCCTATAAACCTCCCTGTCTCTGTAACCCACTCCAACCCCTATAAACCTCCCTGTCTCTGTAACCCACTCCAACCCCTATAAACCTCCCAGTCTCTGTAACCCACTCCAACCCCTTTAAACCTCCCTGTCTCTGTAACCCACTCCAACCCCTATAAACCTCCCTGTCTCTGTAACCCCCACCAAACCTTATAAACCTCCCTGTCTCTGTAACCCACTCCAAACCCTATAAACCTCCCTGTCCCTGTAACCCACTCCAACCCCTATAAACCTCCCTGTCTCTGTAACCCACTCCAACCCCTATAAACCTCCCTGTCTCTGTAACCCCCACCAAACCCTATAAACCTCCCTGTCTCTCTAACCCCTCCAACCCCTATAAACCTCCCTGTCTCTGTAACCCACTCCAAACACTATAAACCTCACTGTCTCTGTAACCCCTCCAACCCCTATAAACCTCCCTGTCTCTGTAACCCACTCCAACCCCTATAGACCTCCCTGTCTCGGTAACTCCCACCAAACCCTATAAACCTCGCTGTCTCTGTAACCCCTCCAACCCCTATATACCTCGCTGTCTCTGTAACCCCTCCAACCCCTATAAACCTCCCTGTCTCTGTAACCCACTCCAACCTCTATAAACCTCCCTGTCTCTGTAACCCTCTCCAACCAATATAAACCTCCCTGTCTCTGTAACCCACTCCGACCCCTATAAACCTCCTTGTCTGTAACCCCCACCAAACCCCTATAAACCTCCCTGTCTCTGTAACCCACTCCAACCCCTATAAACCTCCCTGTCTCTGTAACCCTCTCCAACCAATATAAAACTCCCTGTCTCTGTAACCAACTCCGACCCCTATAAACCTCCCTGTCTGTAACCCCCACCAAACCCCTATAAACCTCCCTGTCTCTGTAACCCACTCCAACCCCTATAAACCTCCCTGTCTCTGTAACCCCCACCAAACCCTATAAACTTCCCTGTCTCTGTAACCCACTCCAAACCCTATAAACCTCCCTGTCTCTGTAACCCCCACCAAACCCTATAGATCTCCTTGTCTCTGTAACCCACTCCAACCCCTATAAACCTCCCTGTCTCTGTAACCCCCTCCAAACCCTATAGACCTCCCTGTCTCTGTAACCCCCACCAAACCCTGTAAACCTCCCTGTCTCTGTAACCCACTCCAACCCCTATAAATCTCCCTGTCTCTGTAACCCCCACCAAACCCTATAAACCTCCCTGTCTCTGTAACCCCCACCAAACCCGATAAACCTCCGTCTCTGTAACCCACTCCAACCCCTATAAACCTCCCTGTCTCTGTAACACCCACCAAACCCGATAAACCTCCCTGTCTCTGTAACCCTCTCCAAACCCTATAAACCTCCCTGTCTCTGTAACCCCCACCAAACCCTATAGACCTCCCTGTCTCTGTAACCCGCTCCAACCCCTATAAACCTCCCTGTCTCTGTAACCCCCACCAAACCCTGTAGACCTCCCTGTCTCTGTAACCCACTCCAAACCCTATAAACCTCACTGTCTCTGTAACCCACTCCAACCCCTTTAGACCTCCCTGTCTCTGTAACCCCCACCAAACCTTATAAACCTCCCTGTCTCTGTAACCCACTCCAAACCCTATAAACCTCCCTGTCTCTGTAACCCACTCCAACCCCTATACACCTCCCTGTCTCTGTAACCCACTCCAACCCCTATAAACCTCCCTGTCTCTGTAACCCCCACCACACCCTATAAACCTCCCTGTCTCTGTAACCCCTCCAACCCCTATAAACCTCCCTGTCTCTGTAACCCACTCCAAACCCTATAAACCTCCCTGTCTCTGTAACCCCTCCAACCCCTATAAACCTCCCTGTCTCTGTAACCCACTCCAACCCCTATAGACCTCACTGTCTCGGTAACCCCCACCAAACCCTATAAACCTCCCTGTCTCTGTAACCCACTCCAACCTCTATAAACCTCCCTGTCTCTGTAACCCTCTCCAACCAATATAAACCTCCCTGTCTCTGTAACCCACTCCGACCCCTATAAACCTCCCTGTCTGTAACCCCCACCAAACCCCTATAAACCTCCCTGTCTCTGTAACCCACTCCAACCCCTATAAACCTCCCTGTCTCTGTAACCCACTCCAACCAATATAAACCTCCCTGTCTCTGTAACCCACTCCGACCCCTATAAACCTCCCTGTCTGTAACCCCCACCAAACCCCTATAAACCTCCCTGTCTCTGTAACCCACTCCAAACCCTATAAACCTCCCTGTCTCTGTAACCCCCACCAAACCCTATAGACCTCCCTGTCTCTGTAACCCGCTCCAACCCCTATAAACCTCCCTGTCTCTGTAACCCCCACCAAACCCTATAGACCTCCCTGTCTCTGTAACCCACTCCAAACCCTATAAACCTCACTGTCTCTGTAACCCACTCCAACCCCTATAGAACTCCCTGTCACGGTAACCCCCACCAAACTCTATAAACCTCCCTGTCTCTGTAACCCACTCCAACCCCTATAAACCTCCCTGTCTCTGTAACCCACTCCAACCCCTATAAACCTCCCTGTCTCTGTAACCCACTCCAACCCCTATAAACCTCCCTGTCTCTGTAACCCACTCCAACCCCTTTAAACCTCCCTGTCTCTTTAACCCACTCCAACCCCTATAAACCTCCCTGTCTCTGTAACCCCCACCAAACCTTATAAACCTCCCTGTCTCTGTAACCCACTCCAACCCCTATAAACCTCCCTGTCTCTGTAACCCCCACCAAACCCTGTAGACCTCCCTGTCTCTGTAACCCACTCCAAACCCTATAAACCTCACTGTCTCTGTAACCCACTCCAACCCCTTTAGACCTCCCTGTCTCTGTAACCCCCACCAAACCTTATAAACCTCCCTGTCTCTGTAACCCACTCCAAACCCTATAAACCTCCCTGTCTCTGTAACCCACTCCAACCCCTATACACCTCCCTGTCTCTGTAACCCACTCCAACCCCTATAAACCTCCCTGTCTCTGTAACCCCCACCACACCCTATAAACCTCCCTGTCTCTGTAACCCCTCCAACCCCTATAAACCTCCCTGTCTCTGTAACCCACTCCAAACCCTATAAACCTCCCTGTCTCTGTAACCCCTCCAACCCCTATAAACCTCCCTGTCTCTGTAACCCACTCCAACCCCTATAGACCTCCCTGTCTCGGTAACCCCCACCAAACCCTATAAACCTCCCTGTCTCTGTAACCCACTCCAACCTCTATAAACCTCCCTGTCTCTGTAACCCTCTCCATCCAATATAAACCTCCCTGTCTCTGTAACCCACTCCGACCCCTATAAACCTCCCTGTCTGTAACCCCCACCAAACCCCTATAAACCTCCCTGTCTCTGTAACCCACTCCAACCCCTATAAACCTCCCTGTCTCTGTAACCCACTCCAACCAATATAAACCTCCCTGTCTCTGTAACCCACTCCGACCCCTATAAACCTCCCTGTCTGTAACCCCCACCAAACCCCTATAAACCTCCCTGTCTCTGTAACCCACTCCAAACCCTATAAACCTCCCTGTCTCTGTAACCCCCACCAAACCCTATAGACCTCCCTGTCTCTGTAACCCGCTCCAACCCCTATAAACCTCCCTGTCTCTGTAACCCCCACCAAACCCTATAGACCTCCCTGTCTCTCTAACCCACTCCAAACCCTATAAACCTCACTGTCTCAGTAACCCACTCCAACCCCTATAGAACTCCCTGTCACGGTAACCCCCACCAAACTCTATAAACCTCCCTGTCTCTGTAACCCACTCCAACCCCTATAAACCTCCCTGTCTCTGTAACCCACTCCAACCCCTATAAACCTCCCTGTCTCTGTAACCCACTCCAACCCCTATAAACCTCCCAGTCTCTGTAACCCACTCCAACCCCTTTAAACCTCCCTGTCTCTGTAACCCACTCCAACCCCTATAAACCTCCCTGTCTCTGTAACCCCCACCAAACCTTATAAACCTCCCTGTCTCTGTAACCCACTCCAAACCCTATAAACCTCCCTGTCCCTGTAACCCACTCCAACCCCTATAAACCTCCCTGTCTCTGTAACCCACTCCAACCCCTATAAACCTCCCTGTCTCTGTAACCCCCACCAAACCCTATAAACCTCCCTGTCTCTCTAACCCCTCCAACCCCTATAAACCTCCCTGTCTCTGTAACCCACTCCAAACACTATAAACCTCACTGTCTCTGTAACCCCTCCAACCCCTATAAACCTCCCTGTCTCTGTAACCCACTCCAACCCCTATAGACCTCCCTGTCTCGGTAACTCCCACCAAACCCTATAAACCTCGCTGTCTCTGTAACCCCTCCAACCCCTATAAACCTCGCTGTCTCTGTAACCCCTCCAACACCTATAAACCTCCCTGTCTCTGTAACCCACTCCAACCTCTATAAACCTCCCTGTCTCTGTAACCCTCTCCAACCAATATAAACCTCCCTGTCTCTGTAACCCACTCCGACCCCTATAAACCTCCTTGTCTGTAACCCCCACCAAACCCCTATAAACCTCCCTGTCTCTGTAACCCACTCCAACCCCTATAAACCTCCCTGTCTCTGTAACCCTCTCCAACCAATATAAAACTCCCTGTCTCTGTAACCAACTCCGACCCCTATAAACCTCCCTGTCTGTAACCCCCACCAAACCCCTATAAACCTCCCTGTCTCTGTAACCCACTCCAACCCCTATAAACCTCCCTGTCTCTGTAACCCCCACCAAACCCTATAAACTTCCCTGTCTCTGTAACCCACTCCAAACCCTATAAACCTCCCTGTCTCTGTAACCCCCACCAAACCCTATAGACCTCCTTGTCTCTGTAACCCACTCCAACCCCTATAAACCTCCCTGTCTCTGTAACCCCCTCCAAACCCTATAGACCTCCCTGTCTCTGTAACCCCCACCAAACCCTGTAAACCTCCCTGTCTCTGTAACCCACTCCAACCCCTATAAATCTCCCTGTCTCTGTAACCCCCACCAAACCCTATAAACCTCCCTGTCTCTGTAACCCCCACCAAACCCGATAAACCTCCGTCTCTGTAACCCACTCCAACCCCTATAAACCTCCCTGTCTCTGTAACACCCACCAAACCCTATAAACCTCCCTGTCTCTGTAACCCTCTCCAAACCCTATAAACCTCCCTGTCTCTGTAACCCCCACCAAACCCTATAGACCTCCCTGTCTCTGTAACCCGCTCCAACCCCTATAAACCTCCCTGTCTCTGTAACCCCCACCAAACCCTGTAGACCTCCCTGTCTCTGTAACCCACTCCAAACCCTATAAACCTCACTGTCTCTGTAACCCACTCCAACCCCTTTAGACCTCCCTGTCTCTGTAACCCCCACCAAACCTTATAAACCTCCCTGTCTCTGTAACCCACTCCAAACCCTATAAACCTCCCTGTCTCTGTAACCCACTCCAACCCCTATACACCTCCCTGTCTCTGTAACCCACTCCAACCCCTATAAACCTCCCTGTCTCTGTAACCCCCACCACACCCTATAAACCTCCCTGTCTCTGTAACCCCTCCAACCCCTATAAACCTCCCTGTCTCTGTAACCCACTCCAAACCCTATAAACCTCCCTGTCTCTGTAACCCCTCCAACCCCTATAAACCTCCCTGTCTCTGTAACCCACTCCAACCCCTATAGACCTCACTGTCTCGGTAACCCCCACCAAACCCTATAAACCTCCCTGTCTCTGTAACCCACTCCAACCTCTATAAACCTCCCTGTCTCTGTAACCCTCTCCAACCAATATAAACCTCCCTGTCTCTGTAACCCACTCCGACCCCTATAAACCTCCCTGTCTGTAACCCCCACCAAACCCCTATAAACCTCCCTGTCTCTGTAACCCACTCCAACCCCTATAAACCTCCCTGTCTCTGTAACCCACTCCAACCAATATAAACCTCCCTGTCTCTGTAACCCACTCCGACCCCTATAAACCTCCCTGTCTGTAACCCCCACCAAACCCCTATAAACCTCCCTGTCTCTGTAACCCACTCCAAACCCTATAAACCTCCCTGTCTCTGTAACCCCCACCATACCCTATAGACCTCCCTGTCTCTGTAACCCGCTCCAACCCCTATAAACCTCCCTGTCTCTGTAAACCCAACCAAACCCTATAGACCTCCCTGTCTCTGTAACCCACTCCAAACCCTATAAACCTCACTGTCTCTGTAACCCACTCCAACCCCTATAGAACTCCCTGTCACGGTAACCCCCACCAAACTCTATAAACCTCCCTGTCTCTGTAACCCACTCCAACCCCTATAAACCTCCCTGTCTCTGTAACCCACTCCAACCCCTATAAACCTCCCTGTCTCTGTAACCCACTCCAACCCCTATAAACCTCCCTGTCTCTGTAACCCACTCCAACCCCTTTAAACCTCCCTGTCTCTTTAACCCACTCCAACCCCTATAAACCTCCCTGTCTCTGTAACCCCCACCAAACCTTATAAACCTCCCTGTCTCTGTAACCCACTCCAAACCCTATAAACCTCCCTGTCCCTGTAACCCACTCCAACCCCTGTAAACCTCCCTGTCTCTGTAACCCACTCCAACCCCTATAAACCTCCCTGTCTCTGTAACCCCCACCAAACCCTATAAACCTCCCTGTCTCTCTAACCCTTCCAACCCCTATAAACCTCCCTGTCTCTGTAACCCACTCCAAACACTATAAACCTCACTGTCTCTGTAACCCCTCCAACCCCTATAAACCTCCCTGTCTCTGTAACCCACTCCAACCCCTATAGACCTCCCTGTCTCGGTAACTCCCACCAAACCCTATAAACCTCGCTTTCTCTGTAACCCCTCCAACCCCTATAAACCTCGCTGTCTCTGTAACCCCTCCAACCCCTATAAACCTCCCTGTCTCTGTAACCCACTCCAACCTCTATAAACCTCCCTGTCTCTGTAACCCTCTCCAACCAATATAAACCTCCCTGTCTCTGTAACCCACTCCGACCCCTATAAACCTCCCTGTCTGTAACCCCCACCAAACCCCTATAAACCTCCCTGTCTCTGTAACCCACTCCAACCCCTATAAACCTCCCTGTCTCTGTAACCCCCACCAAACCCTATAAACTTCCCTGTCTCTGTAACCCACTCCAAACCCTATAAACCTCCCTGTCTCTGTAACCCCCACCAAACCCTATAGACCTCCCTGTCTCTGTAACCCACTCCAACCCCTATAAAACTCCCTGTCTCTGTAACCCCCACCAAACCCTATAGACCTCCCTGTCTCTGTAACCCACTCCAATCCCTATAAACCTCCCTGTCTCTGTAACCCACTCCAACCCCTATAAACCTCCCTGACTCTGTAACCCCCAGCACACCCTATAAACCTCCCTGTCTCTGTAACCCACTCCATCCCCTATAGACCTCCCTGTCTCTGTAACCCACTCCAACCCCTATAGACCTCCCTGTCTCTGTAACCCCCACCAAACCCTATAAACCTCCCTGTCTCTGTAACCCACTCCAACCCCTGTAAACCTCCCTGTCTCTGTAACACACTCCAACCCCTATAGACCTCCCTGTCTCTGTAACCCCCACCAAACCCTATAAACCTCCCTGTCTCTGTAACCCACTCCAACCCCTGTAAACCTCCCTGTCTCTGTAACACACTCCAACCCCTATAAACCTCCCTGTCTCTGTAACCCACTCCAACCCCTATAGACCTCCCTGTCTCTGTAACCCACTCCAACCCCTATAGACCTCCCTGTCTCTGTAACCCACTCCAACCCCTATAGACCTCCCTGTCTCTGTAACCCCCACCAAACCCTATAAACCTCCCTGTCTCTGTAACCCACTCCAACCCCTATAAACCTCCCTGTCTCTGTAACACACTCCAACCCCTATAAACCTCCCTGTCTCTGTAACCCACTCCAACCCCTATAAACCTCCCTGTCTCTGTAACCCCCACCAAACCCTATAAACCTCCCTGTCTCTGTAACCCCCACCAAACCCTGTAAACCTCCCTGTCTCTGTAACCCACTCCAACCCCTATAAACCTCCCTGTCTCTGTAACCCCCACCAAACCCTATAAACCTCCCTGTCTCTGTAACCCACTCCAAACCCTATAAACCTCCCTGTCTCTGTAACCCACTCCAACCCCTATAAACCTCCCTCTCTGTAACCCACTCCAGCCCCTATAAACCTCCCTGTCTCTGTAACCCACTCCAACCCCTATAAACCTCCCTGTCTCTGTAACCCCTCCAACCCCTATAAACCTCCCTGTCTCTGTAACCCACTCCAAACCCTATAAACCTCCCTGTCTCTGTAACCCCTCCAACCCCTATAAACCTCCCTGTCTCTGTAACCCACTCCAACCCCTATAGACCTCCCTGTCTCGGTAACCCCCACCAAACCCTATAAACCTCCCTGTCTCTGTAACCCCTCCAACCCCTATAAACCTCCCTGTCTCTGTAACCCACTCCAACCCCTATAGCCCTCCCTGTCTCTGTAACCCTCTCCAACCCCTATAAACCTCCCTGTCTCTGTAACCCACTCCAACCCCTATAAACCTCCCTGTCTGTAACCCCCACCAAACCCCTATAAACCTCCCTGTCTCTGTAACCAACACCAACCCCTATAAACCTCCCTGTCTGTAACCCCCACCAAACCCCTATAAACCTCCCCGTCTCTGTAACCCCCACCAAACCCTATAGACCTCCCTGTCTGTAACCCCCACCAAACCCCATGGGCATCCTTGTCTCTACAACCCCACTCCAACCTTTTCAGACCTCCCTCTGTGTAATCCCACTCCAACTCCCATCTCTGTAGCAGTCCCCAACCCAACAGGCCCCCTCTGTCCCTGTAACAGCCTCCTGAACCTATATTAGTCCATGCCTCTGTTACATCCTCCAACCCTTATAGACCTCCATCTCTGTAACCCCTTCCAACCTCTATAGAACTCCCTGTGACAGTCTCCAGACCTACAGACCTCTTTTTCTCAATAACCGAGCTCCAAACCCTTTAGACCTCCTTCTCTGTAACCCCATTCCAACCCCTTTAGACTTTCCTCTTTGTAACACCCCTCCAACTCCTATAGACTGTCCTGTCTCTATGACAGTCTTCAGACCAGAGAGATCTCCCTGTCTCTGTAAACCCAATAGAACCCTTCAGTCCCCCTCTCTGTAACCCCAGTCTAATCCCTATCTGTGGCCCTGTCCCTGTAACAGTCACCAATCTCTGCTGATCCCCTCTCTCTGTAACCCCCCTGCAACCACTATAGACATCCCAGTCTCAGTTACAGTTTCCAGATCCTATAGACCATATCTCCATAACCATCTCCAGTACCTTTGGACCTCCCTGTCTCTGTAACCCCCAGCAATATGTACAGATCTCCCAAACTCTGTAACCTCCTCCAACTCCCATTCAATTCCTATAAACCTCCTTGTCTGTGAAACCAACCTAGAGATCTTCTTGTCACTGTAAACCCCTCCTGTCTCTATAGACCTTTTCATCTCTGTAAACATCTCTAACTCCTATAGAATTCTCTCTCTCAGGAACCTACTCCAACCCCAACTGACCACCTTGTCCCTGTATGCCTGTCCAACCCCTTTAGATCTCCCTGTCTTTGTAACAGTTTGGACATCCTATCGACCCACTATCTCAATAATGCTCTCCAGCCTACCTTTAGAGTGCCTAGTCTCTGTTATACTCTCCAGATCGTATAGACTTCCCTGTCTCTGCTACCGCCATTGACCTCCCTGTGTCTGTATTCCCCTCCAACACCAATAGACCTCGCTTTCACTGTAACACCCTCCAACCTCTATTGAACTCCTTATCCCTGTAACAGTCGCCAACCCTCATGTGAGAGTCTGCAGAACTGATGGGCCTCCATCTCTATAAACCCCACTACCCCCAATGGAACTCCCTGTCTCTGTAACAGTCACCCAATTGTAGATAGACCTTCCTCTATCTGTAAACCACCTCCCTCTCTCTCTGTAACCACCTGCAACATCCACAGAGCTCCCTATCTCTGTAACAGTCTCCAGACCCTATAGTCCACACTCCCTGTAACACCCTCCAACCCATATACACCTCCCAGTCTCCATAACCCCCTCCAAGCCCTTCAGACCTCCCTGACTCCGTAATCCCTACAACCCAAATAGACCTCCCTGTCTCTGTAACACCCTCCGGATCCCTGGAGACCTCCCTGTCTCTGTAACAGTCTACAGCCCCTGGAGACCTTCATGTCTCAGTAACCCACTCCAACCCCTATAAACCTCCTGTGTCTGTAAACCCCTTCAACCCCTACAGACCTTATCACCTCTGTAACCCGCTCCATCCCCTATAGACCTCCCTGTCTCTGTAACAGTCTACAGCCCCTGGAGACCTTCATGTCTCAGTAACCCACTCCAACCCCTATAAACCTCCTGTGTCTGTAAACCCCTTCAACCCCTACAGACCTTATCACCTCTGTAACCCGCTCCATCCCCTATAGACCTCCCTGTCTCTGTAACAGGCTCCAAACTGGTGAACTCTCCTCCTCGGGAAATGGGGTTTCAATGAAGGGTTTAAGGAATGCAGAGCCGGACAGTCTTCCTCATCGTACTCCGGATCACTGCTCAGGCTCGTGTCGGGGAGCTCGGATCCCTTGGTTAACTGGAGAACCAGGTAACCTGGACGAGTGTTTCCCTCTCCTGGCGGAGGTAGTGCCACCTCGACTTGTTACCTCCTCCCAATGGGACAGGATCCGGCAGGCATGGGGTGGCCAACTGGAACCTCGAACTGGGTCAGTTTAGTTGTTCAGTTGGCATGATTTTGTAAGGTCTACAGGACGGTGGGCAGTGTCTTGGGCCATTTTTACCCATTTTCTTGACATGCTTTAGCCAATGTATACCTGTGCATCCCGTTCATTCATTCCGCCAGCCCAGGGGACTGAGGTTGATAGGGGATTTATTACTTCATCTGGGAATTCCACCTCCCATATTTTTCCAAAGGGTCCCGAAGTCATGTACTACCCCAAAGGCAAAACAAGGGTCAATATAGATATTGGCGGTCTTCCGGGTGGCGAAGATACACGCCCGGGTTAACGCACAGGACTCACCTGCCTCAGAGGATGTGCCGAGGGGGAGGGCTGATGTTACTATCTCCTCTACATTCAGCCAACCATGGGGTTCATCAGGACCAGGGAGAGGCATTAAAGTGGAAGATTTAGGGCTGTTGCTGTGTGAAAAGAGAGGTTCGGTTTACATAGCAACATCACGTCTTAGCCGGTTCGGCGAGTTACGGTCAAATGCTGTTGCTGCTGAGTTGAGGAGTGGCAGCACTGAGTGGGGAGTGAGAACGGTGCAGCCATGATCTAAGACCAGTGGCGTGGCCTTTCCCACCATAATGATGGTGGCAGCCACGGAACGGAGGCAGGTAGGCATGCTGCAGACCTCAGGGGGCAAAAGGGTTGAATAGTCGGCTACAGACGACCAAAGTCCACCATGTTCTTGGGACACAACAACACTAGTAAAACCGTCCTTTTCATCCACAAAATGTGAGAAGGGCTTATTAAAGTTTGGTAGCCCTAGTGCAGGAGCCTGTGTCAGAGCTTATGTCAGGCCGGTGAAGGCCTTTTCCATTTCCTCTGTCCCGTGGATGATTTCAGGCGCAGTTTGTATCAAAGCCTCCTGAAGGGTCTTGTTGTAGATCCTGTATTCAGGGACCCAGTGCCTGCAATAGTTGGTCATGCCTAGAAAGGTCATCACCTGCTTCTTGGTGGAAGGCTTAGGAGCCTATGGGATGGCAGAATACGTTCAGGATCTAAACTTTGCATGCCCTCCTGTGATATCTGCTCCAAGTAGGTGACAACTGTTTGGCAGTACAGTAATTTAGACAGAGAAGCATTTATTTCCACTGCTACATTTATTTAAACTTTGAAGATTCATTACTTTTAGTGAAGGATTTATGATTAACCTTAGATATTGATAATCCAAGATGGCGGCGCGATGCAGCTTGCAGCGGCCACTCCAGAGCTGATTGTCTGTTATTTGTGAAGTGGGGTGCCGTGCACAATCATAATCAATTGAAAACTGACGTGGGAGCACAGAGAAACATCGGGTAATTCCAGGAAGACCTTCTTTGTTACTGCTGCTGCTGTGAAGTCCGGGACTCTGCTGGGAAGAGCAGACCCCAGTCCTCGGGGTCACGTTGCCGATGGCCATTTGTGGGGGCTGTCTTAATATGCCCGGCAGAGGATGGTGCTCAGAGAAGCTGTGCCGGAGCGGATGGTCGTCGGCTCGGAGGTTCGATGGACTCAGGTCACTTTCGGTGTGTACTTCATCTGCAAGGCTGGTTTCGATGGGGCTTCCATTGTGTGCTGCGTCTGTGAGGCTGAGTCGGGCGGCACCTTGGAAGTCCATAGTGGGGGTATTCCCTTCTGCCGCCGGTGTGGAATGGTGAGTCTGTCGGAACCCTGGGGACTTGTGGAAACTGTGGTGATTTCTTTTGAACTTACAGTCCTTTAACATCTTGGACTATTTTTACTGTGCCCATAGTCTGGTTTTTTTAATCAATTATGCCATCGTTTGCACTGTTGTAACTATATGTTGTAATTATGTGGTTTTGTGCAGGTATTGTAGCTTTAGTTTTTGGTTTTGTTTTGTCTGGTGGATTTGGAGCTCCTTTCCGGGGAACGTGCTAAGATGGTAGTGCGATATTAATACGCAGCAGCCTCTCCAGGCTCTGGATTGGGGATTGCCAAACGTTACGTGGATTTTCTAGTGTAGTCTGTTTTGTCATATGTTTTTGTGATATCATTCTGGGGGAACATTGTCTCATTTTTTTAACTGGATTGCATTTGTGGTTTCTAAAAGACAATAAACTGAATCTCTATCTGAATTTAATTACGATAGCTGGAACCCAAACTAGAAAGGAAATAAGATGTGGCAAAATTGTTTCTGAAACTGAAAAAAACTGAATTTACAAGGGAGGTAGAAGAAACTTATACTCCTGGAAGATTGTTCTATTGGTGCAAGTTACTAATACCAAAATTGGAATGGTGGGCTCTAAAACTGATAAATTGATGAATGCTAATGAAAAGCTTGAGAAAACTGTATCTGTCATTCAAGAATCTTTGAGGAATTTGGAATTTCAATATCAAACTCTTAAAATGGATACTAATAAAATTGGAAGGCAACAGTAGACAATACATCAAGTGATTAAAGAGAAGGAATTAACTTTCTCTACCATGGAAAAGAATATTGCTGAGGTTTTGTCAGAATTATCAAGAATTAAGAAGAAAACAGTCAATCTGGAAAGTAGAAGCTGTCTACTGGGTTTGCCTGAAAATATGGAAACTGGTGAGCCATTAGAGTTTTGTAGAGTATGTTATACTCACGTTTTAGTGAAACCTCTCCATTAATAGACAGGGCTCACCGAATCCCCCGCAACAAGCCATCGGTTGAGATGAAACCATGAGCGATGATTCTGTGTTTATGTTACTACAGAAGCAATTCTTCAAGATGCCAGGAAGTGGGGAAGTTAACTTACAATGGAGCGGAGTTTCGTTTAGTTGAAGATTTTGCCCTTGAAGTTTATGCAGAAAGAATTAAATATTGGGAAGTGATGGCAGAATTGTATAAGAAAAACCTTCGTCCATCGTTGCGCTATCCTGACTGATTGATAATTTTTCTGCCTAACGCTCGTCCTAAACATCTTGATTCTCCTGAGGAAGCTAGGAAGTTTCTCAACGAGTTTAAGTCTGTTGTGTAAGCAAATCTTTCATTGCCATTCTGCAAGCAACTCCAACACTTAATCCTTAGCTGACAATCGTGTGTAGTTGAATCGTTTAAATTTTAATCTATGTTCTATGTCTGTATAGTCATCACTTTGATTCTTGTATTTTTTCTTTAAGATTTGTATGAATTTAACATAAGTTGCAATATTTTATTTGTTTGAATCTATTTTTTCTGAATATATAATCAATTGAATTCAATCTTTAGTGGAGAATCATTTACAGCTCAGTCGTTAAAAGTTCAATTTACATTTTTTGTTAGTCCAAACATCATCTGGCAGTTTTTTTTCCTTCTGCTTTCTTTTAGGATCTCCAAGAGTTTAATATCAATCATATCTGTAGGCCCCTGGCAGGCCGTAGGCTCGCTCAGCTCACTTCCATCTAGGGGGAGCAGTCTTCGGCCCCGCCAAACAGGATAATCAGCTTGTGTGGATGCTGTGTGATGTCCCCACCCCGCCAAATAACAGACAGGACACCATACGTGATTAAATGATTACACTTTATAGATATTACTAGAACTAAGTGATTAATAACCATACAGTATATATGAAGGAAAAGAAAATAAAGAAAAGGCACCAACTTATCAAAGTCCAAACCACGTTGTGCACAACCGTTGGAGCTCAATTAATGAAGTCTTCTGGCCACCATTCGATCCCCTCCGTCCTCCTCGACTCGCAGCTCAGGACCATCTGAAGTGATCAACCAAGCACCCCTGGCATGTCTGTCTTCGTCTCCTCTCCTCACCGAAAACCTTGGCCTCGGACCCCTGCTTGGGGTCCACTCCATCACCCAGCTTACAGCATTGCATCCTCTCCCTCTCACCCCCTCACACTGACTCACCAAATGCCCGCCAACAATAGCTTACAGACCCAGAAGAGTGAATAACATCTATCCCAATTGGTTAACAAATGGATACAATCCCCGTTATCAGCAACTCTAAAGCCAAGCAAACTGCCAGAGAAAGCACTTATCATAAGAAAGTATTCCTACTTTTAACAAAACAAAGAAGCCATTTTGATTAACATACGCAGTAACAAAGAAAAAAGAATCCCCCTTACACCAATAAGAAACCCCCTTACATATCATATTACTTGGTTATATTTTTTCATGAATATGTTATCAAGGTTTATTTAAGATGACCGTGGTTAAACACATTTTAACCTCTCTGTTAGACATAATATTATAATATTTGGAATTTTTTCATTTTTTTTCTACACATCTGATGTTGTGTCTTGAGTCAGTGGTGTTAGTATATAACCTTTTTTTAAAAAAAAAGTGACTGCCTATTAGAGACAAAGGGTTCAGAGTGTGTAGTTAGCATGCTATTTACCTATTGGATGTTTTTTTGCTGGCTTTCGGGGGGGTGGGGCTATTAGCTTAGATTTTCTTGATTGCACAGTCTTGAGAGGTTTTCTTGTCAATCATGTTTTTTTTTCTTTCTGATTGAATCCATTCTGTTCCTCCCTACGGGTTTTGTTTGTCTCGGTGCACTAATTCTTTTTATAAATCCTTAAATTAAAGTCACAGTATGGATGTTAATTAAAATTAATATAATTTCCTTGAATCTGAATGGCTTGAATCAACCTATTAAGCGTAGAAAGGTCTTTAAGAAATTCAGAACATTTCAAGTCAATATTATTTTTGCACAAGAGATCCACACCCATAGAGAAGATGAAAATCTTTTTTTTAATTTTGGAAGGGTTCTCAGTATTACTCTCTGTCAATTTCAAAAAAATAGTGGAGTGTCTATTTTTATTAATTCTAAAGTCTCTTTTATGCATTTTAATACTGTTACTGACTTAATTGTTACTGGTTTGTTATGTTGTCAACAGGTGGCACTGGCATTTGTGTACTCAGCTAATGTAGATAGTCCTGATATTTTTAAGAGGTTATTTTCTGCACTGCCAAATTTAAATGAATATAAGTTGATTGTGGGCAGTGACTTTAACTGCTGTCTCAGTCCCTCAATTGAAAGGTCATCAACCAATCTGTGCCTTCCTAATAAGGCTGCATCCTGTATTAAATCCTTTTTACTAGAATACGGTGTGTTAGACATTCGGAAATTTCTACATCCTAAAGATAAAGATTTTTCCTTTTTTTCACATGTACATCATTAATATTCAAGAATTGATTATGTGTTGTTGGATACGCGTTTAGTATCCTTTGTTGTTGAATGTGCTTGTGACGTTATTGCGCTGTCAGATCATGCGCCCATGAAACTTACACTAAAGCTTTCTGATAACATACGGAAGGCAGCTCAATGGAGATTTAATGCTGCATTGCTCCATGATTCAACATTTCTAAGTTTTATAAAAGAGCAAATCACTTTATGAGGGTATGTCAAAATTGGTTATTTGAGATATGATGAAACCTTTTCTTAGGGGACATGTAATTTCATATTCAGCAGCTTTAAGAAAGAAAACTAAAGCGGAGCTTTTAGTGATTACTAACAGGATTAAAGAAATAGATAAAGTTTATTCAGTATTACCTACTGAAGATTTATATAAGGAAAGAGTGAAACTTCAAATACAGCATGACTTGCTAATGGTTTATCACATTGAGCAGCAACTTTTGAAATTGAAAAGTCATTTTTATATACATGGAGATAAATCAGGTAAACCGTTAGCTGCCCAACTTCAAGCAACTTTGACTGGAAGGCAGATTTTGAAAGTACGAAGATCTGACAGAACTGAAACATCTGATTGTCACGAAATTAATAAGGTTTTTTGTACTTTTACTCTAATCTTTATAAATCTGATTTTCCAGACAACGTCCCTTCCATGAATGAATTTCTGCAAAGATTGAATATACCCCAAATTTCTACCCAAGATATGATTACTTTAGATGCACCCATCAATCGAGAGGAAATAGTAAAAGTTATATCTTCTTTTCAATCTGGTAAATCTCCAGGACTGGAGGGATTTACAGTAGAATTTTTTAAGATGTTAACGGATATTCTTACCCCTTGTCTATGCCAAATTTCCACTCAATCTATATCTTCTGGGACCTTCCTGAAAACTCTTTATGAGGTATTAATTTCACTAATTCCTAAAAAAGGAAAAGATTTATTTGAATGTGTCTCTTACAGGCCAATTTCTTTATTAAATGTTGATTCAAAAATTCTTTCTAAGATTTTGTCCAACAGGCTAGAAAGTTAAAAATAATACAGGTTATTTCTAAGGATCAAACTGGATTTATTCATTTCATTTTCAATCTTTTTTTATTGATTTTAAACAAAAAAGGATACAAAACAGAGAAGAAGTTATAGCAAACACAAAATGCAAAAATTTACAAACAACAAAAGGGATATATACTGTCAAAGTCATATAAATAAAATATTAAGCTATTGTATATAAACAAGAAAACACAACTCCTGTTAGCAAATCATGGAAAAAAATGACTGGAAATTTTTATAATAAAGAGAAAAAAACCCTGCTAAACTAACCTAAAACAAAAAGAGAGCCTGGGCAGTCCATTTGAGACTAAAATTAGAAAAGAAAAAAAAAAAACATCCTTCTGGTCAGATATGAACCTTTGCAGATAAAGAGGTACAAAAAGAGAAAAAAAGAAAAAAATTACCTGAAGAGATTTTTAAACATTAAATCATATGAAAATATTGAATAAAAGGTCACCAGGCTTGCTCAAGATTAAAAGATGTGTCAAACATCCAGCTTCTAATTGTCTCCAAACTTAAGCAGGACATAATGGAGAAGAGCCAATGAGAATCAGTAGAAGGATTAGAGTCTTTCCAGTATAAAAAGATAGCTCTCCTAGCCAGTAAAATTGAAAAGGCTATCACATGTTGAGCGGAAGTAGGAACACTTCCTGTTTCCTCGGGAATAGTACCAAAGTTTGCCATAGGTGAATTGTAAGTACACACCTATGACTCTCGATAACGTTCTAAAAACATCCCTTCAAAATTTGTTTAACTTTGCACTGGTCCAAAACATACGAGTTAAAGTAGGCACCTCAGCATTGCATCTGTCACAGGTGGGGCTTATATTAGAGAAAATATGCACTAGTTTATCTTTTGATGTACGTGCCCTGTGTACTATCTTAAACTGAATTAGGGAATGATGTGCACAGATAGATGAATTATTAACTAGATAATATATTTTACTCCATTGATCGTCTGAAAGTGAATGCTGAAGTTTCATTTCCCAAGCACTTTTCACCTTATCATTAGGCATCATACATGCATTCATTAACTGTTTATATATAATGGCTATCAATCGTTTTTGAAGTGGTTTAAGCTGAAAAATAGCATGTTTCATATTTGGTAAATGAACGAATGGATAATTCGGTAAAAAAAATCACAAAAAGAATTCCTAACTCATAAGTATTTTAAAAAATGTGCATTAGATATATCATATTTATCCACTAACTGTGAAAAAGACATTAAATAATCCTCTAAAAACAAATCTAAAAACGTTTTTACTCCCCTGGTTTTCCATATTAAAAAAGCCTTATGCAGAGTTGATGGTTTAAAGAAAAAGTTAAAATGGATATTACTAGAGAGTACAAAGTTATTTAATTCAAAAAATCTACGAAACTGAAACCAAATTTTTCAAGTATGTTTAACAATAGGACTAAGATCTTGTCTACCTGTCCTGGAGAACAAAAAAGGAAGAGGAGCTCCTAATAAAGAAGCCAGAGAAATCCCCCTTACTGAATTCTCCTCCAAATGTAACCATGAAGGACAGTCCTGGTTATCTATACCATGAATCCAGAAGGTGATATAATGAATATTAATTGCCCAATAATAAAATCTAAAGTTTGGTAGCACCAGTCCTCCACTTTTTTTTGATTTTTGCAATAGAGATTTATTCACTCTGGAGCTTTTATTATTCCAAATATATGACAAGATCATGGAATCTATTCCATCAAAAATTTTTCAGAGCAAAAGATGGAACCGCTTGAAAAGTATATAAAATTTTTGGAAAAATAAACTTTTTATAGCATTTATTTGACCAATTCATGACATCCACATAGGCGAACTTAGAGAGAGTTTGTTGTGTATATTCAAATAGAGGAAAGAAATTATTCTTACATAGGTCTTTAAAATTTTTAGTAATTTTAATACCAACATAAGTAAAATAGTTTTAGCAATATTAAAAGGTATTTGTTCATAATAATCAGAGTAATTATTAATCGGAAATAATTCACTTTTATGTAAATTTAGTTTATATCCAGAGAAAATACTAAATTCAGTAAATATAGATAACATAAAGGGAATAGATTTCCTATCATCTGAAACGTAAACTTATAAATCATCCGCCTATAGCAAAACCTTATGTAGTTTATCCTCTCTTAATACCCTGCACAGAATTAGAATCCCTAAGAGCAATAGCATGTGGTTCTAAAACCAAATTAAATAATAAAGAACTGAGATGACAACCCTGATGGGTTCCTCTATATAGTCTAAGGAGACTTTTGATTATTAGTTATAATTGCAGCCACAGGGGCTTGATAAATCAGTTTAATCCAGGAAATAAATCCTGGACCTAAATTAAACCTCTTCAAAACCTGAAACAGATAAGGCCACTCCACCCTGTCAAAAGCTTTCTCTGCATCCAGAGACACAATACATTCAGATTCTTTAACTGAGGGGGAATAAATGATATTTAACACTTTGAATATTAAAATTTGAGTACCTATTTTTAATAAATCCAGTTTGATCATTTTAGATAACAGTAGGCAAACCATTCACAAATCTATTAGCTAAAATCTTAGAGAGAATTTTAAAATCTACATTCAGTAAGGAGATAGGTCTATAGGATGCACATTCTGATAAATCTGTTCCTTTTCTAGGAATCAATGAAATTAATGCCTCATAAAAAGTTTTTGGAAGATTCCCAGAGGATATAGAATCAGTAAAAGTTTGACAAAGATGTGGTATAATCATGTCATTGAAAGTCTTATAAAATTCCATCGTATAACCATTTGGTCCTGGAGCTTTCCCTAATTGCATAGAGGATAAAGCTTTGGCTATTTCCTTTTGTTTAATAGGTGCATGTAATATATTAATATCTTGAGTTGTAATTTTAGGTATATTTAACTTTTGCAAAAATTTATTCATAATAAATGTATTGTCAGATTTCAGATTTATAAAGATTGGAGCAAAAATCCATAAATATCTTATTAATTTCATAAGGATCTAACTTTTCAGTTCTATCTAGTCTACGTATTTTCAAAATCTGACTTCTGACCTTGCCTGCCTTTAACTGACCAGTCAAAGGTTTATCTGACCTATCTCCATGTATATAAAATAAACTTCTAGATTCAAAAATTTGCTGTTCGATGGGAGGGGTTAGAAGCAAATCATATTGTGTTTGAAGTTCAACCCTTTCCTTATATAGATCTTCAGTAGCTTTTACTGAATAGCTTTATCTATCTCTCTAATTTTATTAGTAAGCACTGACAATTCTGCTTTAGTTTTCTTTCTTAAAGCTGCTGAATATGAAATTATCTGTCCCCTAAGAAAAGATTTCATTGTATCCCATATAACCAAGTTTGACATTCCTTCAGTAGTATTAAATTCAAAAAGTATAGAAATTTGCTCCTTAATAAAACTAACAAAGGTGGGATCCTGTAACAATACAGGATTCAATCTCCACTGTGACATTTTCAAAAAACTATCAGAGAGCTTCAGGGTTAATTTCAGAAACGCGTGATCCAACAACCCAATGACATCATCCGCACACTCAACAACAGAGTATAGCAAGCATGTGTCTAGAAAAATGTAATCAATTCTAGAGTATTTATGATAAACGTGTGAAAAAAATGAAATACCTTTGTCATTAGGGTGTTTATACCTCCAGATATTAACCAGGTCATATTCTAGTAGAAAAGAATTAATACAAGCTGCCACTTTATTAGGAAGCAACGGATTGGTTGATGATCTGTCAATCGCTGGATTCAGACAGCAATTAATGTCACCACCCATGATCAGCTTATATTCATTCAGATTCGATAGCTCAGAAAAAAAGCTTCTTAAAAAATTCAGGACTGTCTAAATTAGGTGTGTGTACACACACCAAAGCTACCTTTTGATTGCATAATAAACCAGTAACAATTAAATATCTTCTAATCGAATCAGTAATAGTATTAAAATGTACAAAAGGGATTTTAGAGTTAACAAAAATAGATACCTCTAACTTTATTAGTCAATAAAGAATGAAATGAAGTGCCTTTCCAAAATTTGAAAAACTGGTCCTCATCCCATCTCCGTATAAGATTTTCTTGTGAAAAAATAATATCTGCATTGTGTTTTTAATTTCTTAAAAATATTTTTATGCTTAATAGGATGATTCACAGCATTCAGATTTCAAGAGATTATATTAATTTTATTAACATCCATGCTTAAGATTTAATTTAATATTTTATAAAGAAAATTATTCCTCAAGCACACATTAATCCAAAAGGAACAGATATGACTAGAAGGGATGACATATTTGAGAGAAAATGTCCATTAAAAGAACCACCCAATCGAGAAAGAAACCTATTCTTATAGCCCCCCCCCCCCCGCAAAGCCAGAGAAACAGCAACCAATAGGGTGATCGCATGCTAAGCTAATTACCCTTAACCCTATCCATTTTCCAGCTACGTATATTAAAATTGAAATATTCACCCCACCCATTTTCTCCATAATAAAAGAGACTAACAACTTTCAAATACTGCAATGTTAAGTCTAAGAATAATAAAAATGTAACTAGCGACGGCCATCTTAAATTCATCTATAGTATATTAATCATGTACTCAGAGAAAAGTAAATCCATGCAAATGAAGTTCTTTCTTTCAAAAAAAACTTACAAGTCATACAAAAAAACATATCAAACCTAAAACTATATTAATATTAAGACAAGTAAAGAATAGAAAAAGTAATTCAAGACAGATCCTATATGGATCTCTATAATATGATACTGTAAAGGTTCCCTACAAAGCAATTATGAATATTTACTAATTATTAACAAATAAAGAGAAAAATTAAGCCAGCCAAGTCCCATATGGATATTCAAAAAGCATAGAATAGACTTTGCTTAGGGCATCTATAAACATCTCATACATCAGAATTACCTATTCAGGTAACACTCAGCTTAACTTTGAGATTTTTAATATACTCACAGCCTTCATCAGAGGAGTAGATCCTCTGTGGCTGAGAATCAGCCGGGAAGATTATCAGTCGTGTTGGATACCAAAGGGATGGATGTAGATTTTTCTTATACATTTCGTTCATGACTTCCTGGTATTTTCTTCTTTCGACAAAAATTTCAGGAGGAAAATCTTCGACTAATCGAATTTCTGTTGATTTTAAAGATTATCTTTCACTTACTTCTGGCCTCTTGAATTATGGCTTCTTTAGTTGTATAATAATGCAAACAAAGTACGATTAGCCGAGGGTGTAATTCAGATGAACGCCAAAATCTTGTAACTCTGTGGACTCTATCGAGTAAAGGGTTTGCTTCAAGAGTCTCACTAAAAAGTGAGTACAGCATATCTGAGAAGAACTTTAACCAGGTTCAGTACTTTCAGGCAATCCTAGTATACGCAAATTCCTCTGACATGCTCTCCTGTCTAAATCAATCATTTTTTTCTTCATTTTTGATAGTTCCAAAGTAAGTTCATTAATTTTATTTTCCATCGAAGTCATCTTCACTTCTTGTTCTTTAATAGTTTGCCTGAATTGTTTGTGTTCATTTTCAATTCGATGTGTAGTCTGCTTGAGCATCTGAAATTGAAAGTCCAAATTATTAAAGATTCTTGGACATTAAAAATAGATTTTTCAAGCTTCCCATTGGTATCCGTCAGCTAATCAATCTTAATACTGAGCGATCCAAGTTGAAACTTCATATCTTGTATTGAAGAAACTATTCCTGCTAAAGTAACAGGTTCATCTGGTTTCTTTATTTGTTCAGTTTGTTCCGTTCCAAGAAAAGTCTTGCCACTTCTCAATTCAATACCAGATTGACTTCCAGCCATCATAATTAAATCATAAATCCTTCAACAAAACTAATAAATCATCAGGCTTAAAAGGAGTCTGTCAGTGGGATATAAAATATATTTTTAAAAAGTGAAGCCACTATAAAGCACGTCTCACTCCATGCACTGCAAAATGGAGTCTGGATTTATTAAGAATAGATATTTATATTTTAATATTTGGAGATTACTGAATATCATTTATTCCTCTCCATCGAAAGAACTTGAATGTGTTGTTTCTTGATGCAGAGAAAGCCTTTGATAGGGTAGAATGGCCCTATTTATTTCAGGTTTTAGAAAGCTTTAATTTTGGTCCATGCTTAATTTCTTGGATTAAATTGATTTATTAAGCCCCTTAGGCAGTCGATTATTATTTTTGATAACTAATAGTCAAAAATCTTCTTATTTTAGGTTATATAGAGGTGCCATTTAGTGTTGCCCTCTTAGTCCATTGTTAATTAATCTTGCTCGAGAACCTCTTGCTATTGCTCTTCAGGACTCCAATGAGGTTTTAGGTATTAAGAGCAGAGATAAAGTGTATAAGGTTTCATTGTACACAGATGACTTGTTAGTTTATATTTCAGATCCTAAGAAATTGATTCCTGCTTTGTTATCTATATTTTCTGAATTTAGTAGTTTTTCTGGATATAAATTAAATTTGCATAAAAGTGAGTTATTTCCTATTAACAATTATTTTGATCAATTTGACCAATTTCCTTTTAGTATTGCTATAAATAACTTTACTTAACTCGGTATTAAAATTACCAAAAAATTTGATGATCTGTATAAATATCTTTCTTCCATTAATTGAGTATACGCAGCAAGTAATTTCTAAATGGTCTCCTATGACATTATCATTACTTAGCCATATTAATGCTATTAAAATGATAGTGTTACTGAAGTTTTTATATGTATTCCAAGCAATCCTCTCTTTTGTTTCTAAACTGTTTTTGATAGAATAGACACTAAATTTTATCTTTTATTTGGAATAATAAAAATCCTAGATTGAGTTAACTTTTATTGCAGAAATTAAAAATGTATGGTGGTATGGCTTTGCCAAATTATAGATTGTACTACTGGGCAATTAACATTCGTTATATCACTTTTTGGATTCATTTTTCAGATATACATGACTGTCCCTCATGGGTGGATTTGGAGAAAAACTCGGTGAAGGGATGTCCTTTGCCTCTTTATTAGGAGCTCCTCTTCTGTTTTTGCTTTCTAAGATTGGTAGTCAAGATTTTAATCCTATTATTAAACATACATTAAGGATTTGGTTTCAGTTTCATAGATCCTTTGACTTTAATAACTTTGTTCTTTCTAGTAAAATCTATCTTAATTATTTTTTAAACCTTCAATTTTTGATCTGACCTTTTCAATTTGGAAAACCAAAGGAATCATAACTTTTTTAGATTTGTTCATGCGTAATTGCTTAATGTCTTTCACTCAGTTATTGGATAAATATGACCTATCTAATGTACTGTTGTAGATATTTTCAAATTGGGAATTTTCTACATAATTTACTGCCAGGTTTTCCCTTGGCTTATTCACCCAATATTATTGATACTCTTTTTCAGGTCAAACTGTTTCAAAAAGGACTGATAGCTATAATTTATAAATGGTTACTGAATTTGCATATGTTATCTGAAGATAAAATTAAAGCTGCATGGGAAATGGAGTTTCGAAAGTCACTTTTAGATCATCAATGGGATAGAATTTTTCATTTGGTAATATACCTCTTTTATTTGCGCCCATCACTCCTTGATACAGGTCAAGGTAGTGCATCGGGCGCATATGTCAAAGGACAAATTAGCCCATATTTTTTTCTAATATTAATCCTATTTGTCATAGAAGTAATATTGAGCTGGCTACTTTAACACATATGTTCTGGTCTTGTATCAAGTTAGATAACTTTTGGAAAGAAGTCTTTAAAACTTTATCAAAGGTTCTACATTTTGATTCTACAACTGAATTTATTTACAGCGATTTTTGGAATCATTCCATCAGAAGCAGGAGATATTCCTGATTCCGCTCAATAGATGATAGGTTTTACAACTTTATTGGCCAGGAGAGTAATTTTGATTAAATGGAAAGATCCTAATCCACCTACTGTTATATATTGGCTTACCTCCATTATACCCTGTTTAAATTTAGAGAAAATAAGAAGTCATTCATTTGATACATTCTCTAAATTTGAGGAAACTTGGCAATGTTTTATTCAATATTTTCATATGCTCTGACTTATGGCCCTTCCAGTTACCTTTTTGAAATTTTGGATTTGATCGGAAAGTTTCTCCTTGTTTTGTTTTTGCCTTCACTCTCAGTTTGAACTGCCCAGTTCCTTTTTCTTTTTTTTTTGTTTCTTTTTGTGTTTTGGGGTTTTTCCTGTACATTTCAATTAGAAAAGTTTCTTTATCTTTGTTTCTTTTTATGGATAAGAGGAGAATCAAATAACTTTCTCTTTATTATATACTATTATAGTAATACAATGTTTGATCTTGATAATGTTTATTTTTCCTTTTATTCAAACTTTTATTGGTATAGTTATTTGTGATTAATTCTCCTCTTGTTTATATATATATATATATATTTACTTAACTAATGAAAAGATTGATAAAGGAAAATAGCAAGCACCTCCTCCTCTTCAATCTGTATAGGTTCCATGACTTCACCATTTGTTTGTCTTGTTTCCATTGACTCCATGCCAGTTTCCTTTATAAATATAGTCACAAAAAAAACATTTAAGATCTCCCCCATTTCTTTTGGTTCCATACATAGCCGACCACTCTGATCTTCAAGAGGACAAATTTTATCCCTTACTATCCTTCTGCTCTTAGTACACCTGTAAAAGCTCTTTGGATTATCCTTCTCCTAAAGCAACCTCATGTCTTCTTTTAGCCCTCCTGATTTCTTTCCTAAGTATCTTTTTGCATATTTTATACACCTCAAGAACCTTATTAGCTCCCTGTTTCCTATACATGTCATATGTCTCTCTACTTCTTCTTTATCAGAGTTCCAATATCAGAAGCAAGCATTGTCTTCTGGAGACTTTCAAGCAGCAGTGGGTTCCACAAAGGCCGGGTCCATCCTGGGCATGGGACAAATGCTTTAATCAAGCTTTAATTTAAAAAAAGATGGGGAGAATATTGGGTGTAAAGCTAATCCCAGCTCATATCCCCCCACCCATTTAACCCTTCACTCATCTTCAGTTCAGCCTGTTGCTGCTAGAAGAAGTTTCTACATGTGCTGTCCCTTCTTTCCAAAAAATTGCCCATGATCATCTACAAACTCTCCATTAAGTATTGTTTATGGCTCTGTATGCTGGGAATTCTCTCAGTTCCATGTTTTATGTCACTCCTGTGAGTGGTCCTGAATCTGGTGCAAGAGCAGTAACCATGGGACTGTGACGGGCACAGACCTAGACTGGAACTGTGTGCAGTGTTCCAGAGTGAACCTGACACTGGAGATCCTGGGTCACAAAACTTCTCCCCCATTCATCAGCTCACAGATCAGGGTGATCAGGATGTCAATTCCCATCTTTTGACATGGCACATTCAGAGAGGGGAAACAAGGCAGAGTGGGGAGTAAGTTGTAGTGATGGGCAGTAATTTGGGATGACAGATTCAGCCTTCACTCAAGGGCAGCACTCCAAGATCTTGTTGTACTTCCCCTTTCCCTAACTTGACACCATTCAGATAGTAATCTGCCTTCCTGTTCTTGCCTCCAAAGTGGATAACCTCACATTTACCAATTACCAATGCATCTACGATTTCCAGAGCCACCTCCATAAGTACCCTGCGATGCAGACCATCAGACCTGGAGATTTATTAGCCTTCAGTCCCATCAGTCTACCCAACACCATTTTCTGCCTAATGTGAATTTCCTTCAATTCCTCCATTACCCTCAGTCCTCTGGCCACTATTACATCTGGGAGATTGTCTGTGTCTTCCCTAGTGAAGACAGGTCCAAAGTACCTGTTCAACTCATCTGCCATTTCCTTATTCCCCATAATAAATTCACCTGTCTCTGTCTTCAAGGGCCCAACTTTGGTCTTAACTAATTTTTTCCTCTTCACATACCTAAAGAAGCTTTTACTATCCTCCTTTATATTCTTGGCTAGCATACCTTCATACCTCATCTTTTCTCCCCATATCGCCTTATTAGTTATCTTCTGTTGCTCTTTAAAAGTTTCCCAATCCTCTAGCTTCCCACTCATCTTTGCTATGTTATCATTCTTCTCTTTTATTTTTATACTGTCCTTGATTTACTTTACTTTACTTTATTTTATTGTCACCAAACAATTGATACTAGAGCGTACAATCATCACAGCGATATTTGATTTGCGCTTCGCACTGCCTGAAATACAAATCAAAGTAAGTATAATAAAAATTTAAATTATTAATCATAATTAGAAAATAAAAAAGGGAAAGTAAGGTAGTGCAAGTCAGATCCGGATATTTGGAAGGTACGGCCCAGATTGGGGTCAGGATCTATTCAGCAGTCCTATCACAGTGGAAAGAAGCTGTTCCCAAAAGTACAAATCTTCAAGCTCCTGAACCTTATTCCGGAAGGAAGAGGGACAAAAAGTGTGTTGGCTGGGTGGATCGTGTCCTTGATTATCCTGGCTGCAATGCTCCTACAGCATGCAGTGTAAAGTGAGTCCAAGGATGGAAGATTGGTTTGTGTGAAGCGCTGGGCTATGTTCACGATCTTCTGCAGCTTCTTCCAGTCTTGGACAGGACAACTTCCATACCAGGTTGTAATACACCCTGGAGGAATGCTTTGTACAGTGTACCTATAAAAATTAGTGAGGGTTTTAGGGGACAGGTCAAATTTCTTCAGCTTTCTCAGGAAGTAAAGGCACTGGCGGGCCTTCTTGGCAGCGAACTCTGCTTGGTTAGACCAAGTCAGGTCATTTGTGATATTCACCCCGAGGAATTTAAAGCTTTTGACCTGTTCCACCTGTGCACCACCGACATCGATGAGGTTGTGAGGTCCACTACTCCTTCTGAAGTCAACAACCATTTCCTTCATCTTGTTGACGTTAAGGGATAGGTTATTGTCTTCGCACCATGCCACCAGGTTCTTAACTTCCTCTCTGTACTCATAATACACTCACGGTTTCCGGTTAAGGAATACCTGGATCGTCTTGTGAGACACACAGTCCTCTGTGCATTTCCTTTGTCTGCCATGGTCCCTCCTACTCCCATTAGGATCTTTCTTCCTCTGGAATTAACTGATCCTGCACCTTCTGAATTATTCCCAGAAATACCTGCCATTGTTGTTCCACTGTCATCCCTGCTAGGGTATCCTTCCAGTCAACTTTGGCCAGCTCCTCCCTTATGGCTCCATAGTCCCCTTTGTTCAAATGTAATACTGACACTTCTGATTTTCCCTTCTTTCTCTCAAATTGTAGATTAAAGCTTATCATATTATGGTCACTACTTCCTAATGGCTCCTTTACCTTGAGTCCCTTATCAAATCCGGTTCATTACACAACACTAAATCCAGAATTGCCTACAAATATATCCTTCAATTCATAAAATCTGAAGTATGTGATTTTTCAATTTTCTAAATATTCACAGTATGCACATTACAGAAAAATTTAAAGTGCTGTGATGTTTCCAGGCCATTTAAAACATTCCTGTTCAGAACAATGGTTGGTCCACGCAGTTGTAAAAAATGTTTGAGTGTATGTTGATATCCAGCCTGATCTCAGCTTCCTACCGTGGCTCCATCCCTGTAGATGACAGTGTTTTAATTCACCTGTGTCCCATTTGAATGGAGAATGGAGCTGAGGTGTAGTGGGGCTGAGGCAGTGCAGGGCTAGGGGAGATTAGGCTGCTGGGCAAGTGCCTCTGGGGAAATGCACCGGGGTAGGGTGTGCACAGTACATTGAGCGAGGTGGGGGTCACTTTATCAGGTACACTCGTACACCCTGCTCGTTCACGTAAATGTCTAATCAGACAATCCTGTGACTACAGAAAGTTGTAAACACAACCATCATGGGCACTAGCCTCCCCAACAATGAGGACACCTTCAAAAAGTGGCATCTGCCATTAAGTACCCCGCCACCCAGCACATGCCCTTTTCTCATTGCTTCCATCAGGGAGGAGGTACAGGAGCCTGAAGTCACACATTCGACATTTCAGGAAAAGCTTCTTCTCCACCACCATCAGATTTCTGAATGGACAATGAACCCATGCACTCTGCATCACTAGTTTGCTCTCGTTTTGCACAACAATTGTTATGATGTATGCCAGTGATATTGAACCTGATTCTGATTCTGTTCTAATTGTACATGTTTGTACCACACTCCTCCCCGTGTGCTGTTTCTACAGGCTCGGGGCCACAGGGTCACCCTGCACGGCCACTGGCCTCATCTCCAGGGATGCAGTGGGTGTGTTCCCCCAGCCCTGCACTGTCACAGCCTCACTACACTGGGACCCTGAGCCCAACTCTGGACACAGGCAGACAGTGGGAACACGCAGGATCTGCCCTCACCCATTCATCCAGACCCCTCCACAGTTTCACTCACCGTACACCTTAAGTTGGATACGCTCTCTGCGTTCATCTCCTGAATCTCCTGCTGTAACAATGACCTCATATTCATCAGCATCCTCTTTCCTCAGATCATGGATTTCCAGGCTGAAGTTTCCGAAATGAAGAGTTATTCGGTTGTTGTAATTGCTATTAAAGTATTTAATCGATCCTTCCAAGTATCGTGCTATCTTTGTGCTGGGTGATGATCTTTTCCACACAACCTCATCCATGTCCTGTCTGACTGGGATCGAAGGAAACAAGGAAACCGAGTGTCCCAGGACTCCATTCACGATGGCAGGGGAAGCTCCAGTCCTGGCTGAGGAGACAAGAGGAGGCAGTCAGAGTGTGAGCTCAGTGACTGGAGGAGGAATCAGAGATTGCAGAATCACAGACACAAGGGCAGGCCATGCGGCCCATTGTCTGGTTTCTGGCCCACGAGTGATCTGCCCCACAGGCCAGTGGAGTTCAGAGTTCAACTCTGGCATCCTGTGTAAGCAAGTTTGTCCATTCTTATCGTGAGTGTGTGTGTCTCCTCCCACTGCCCAAAGACATACCCGTTAGTAGGTCAATTGCTCACTGTAAATTGTCCTGTGGTTAATCTCGGGATAACTAGTTGGGTAGCTCGTCTGGTCATAAGGACCTGTTCCAAGCCAATAAATAAATGATAAGGGTAAATGGGAGGGTGTGAGCCTTGTGGAGGAAGAGATTTCTGAAAATGGTGAAAGGCATAAATGGTGAGGTGGAGAATCGAATACGAGAGAGTCTGAGGTTGGTATCTTTGGAATAGAGATGGACATTAGAAATGGTTTAAAGCAGGGATGAGGTTGCTTATTTCATGTCAGTCATAATGTAGGCCCGGGGACAATTAATTAAATTAAAGACATATGCAAAGTGGTCATTCAGTAATCTGGGAATTTTAACAGGGAAAGTTACGAACATCTCATTTCTGTACTGTATAAAAGGAGGAACTTTCTGCTGCTCATTTGGAGTCCAGGATGCCCCGATTATTAGACAGACTCCCCATGATGTATTTTGCAAATCAAGTGGGTTTGATCCTAATCTTCTTGGAGTCCACATTTATTTGTCTGATCAAGATGGTTGGTTTGGGCAACAGTAGGAGTTAAAAGCACAAGAAGGGCTGTAGACACGGGAAATGCAAATCAACACAGACAAAATGCTGGATGGACTCATCAGCTCAGACAGCATCTGTGCAAATGAATAAATACTCAATGTTTTGGGCCAAGGCACTGTTTCAGGACTGAGAGGGAAGGGGGAAGATGCCAGAATGAAAAACGTGAGGGGAGGTGAAAGAGGCGAACTGGAAGGTGATAGCTGAAGCCAGATGGGTGTGGAAGGTCAAGTGCTGGAGAAGAAAGAATATGACAGGGAAGGAGAGTGGACCAATGGAGAAAGGGGAAGTGAAGGTAGCCTGGGGGAAGTAATAGGCTGGTGAATAACGGTGAGACTGGGGAATGGGGGAGATCAAATTGCTTACCAGAAGGAGAAATCAATGTTCATGCTATCAGGTTGGAGGGTACCCAGACGGAACACAAGATTTCAAAACAAGAATGGGAATTGTAATTAAAATGTTTAGGCACCAGGAAGTCCCACTTGTGGCTACTGGTGCAGAGTTGCTCAATGGAAGGAGCTCACAATATACGATGTGTCTCACCAATGTCGAGGAGACAGGCCTAATGGTAGGGTCCATGGAACCCCAGCTGTAGAGAATGTTGAGCGTCAAATCCCAGAAGATCAGCAGATTCTGAAATACTCAAACCACCCCATCTAGCACCAACAATCATTCCACAGTCACAGTTCTTCCCCATTCTGATGTTTGGTCTGAACAACAACTGAACCTCTTGACCGTGTCTGCATGCTTTTAAGCATTGAGTTGCTGCCTCATGATTGGCTGATCAGATATTTGCATGAATGTTCTGGTGTACAGGTTCACCCAATAACGTAGCCATTAAGTGTACAATAAAGAGGGTGAGTAAAATCAGAGCTCATGGCATTGGTGAGTAAAATCAGAGCTCATGGCATTGGTGAGTAAAATCAGAGCTCATGGCATTGGTGAGTAAAATCAGAGCTCATGGCATTGGTGAGTAAAATCAGAGCTCATGGCATTGGTGAGTAAAATCAGAGCTCATGGCATTGGGGGCAGGGTTTCAACATGGATAGAAAACTGGTTGGCAGATAGAAAGCAAAGGGTAGCAGTGAATGGGTGTTTCTCGGACTGGCTGGAGGTGACAAGTGGGGTACCACAGGGCTCTGTATTGGGACCACAGCTCTTTACGATTTATGTCAATGATTTAGAAGAGGGCATTGAAAACTATATCAGCAAGTTTGCTGACGATACTAAACTGGGTGGCAGTGTGACATGCGAAGAGGACGTTAGGAGAACACAGGGAGACTTGGATAGGCTGGGTGAGTGGGCAGATACTTGGCAGATGTCATTCAATGTGAATAAATGTGAAGTTATCCACTTTGGAAGCAGGAACAAGAGGGCAGAGTATTGTCTGAACGGTGTAGAGTTAGGAAAGGGAGAAATGCAAAGAGACCTAGGAGTCCTAGTTCACCAGTCAATGAAGGTGAATGAGCAAGTGCAACAGGCAGTGAAGAGGGCAAATGGAATGTTGGCCTTTGTTACAAGGGGAATTGAATACAAGAGCAAGGATGTCCTTTTGCATTTGTACAGGGCCCTGGTGAGACCACACCTGGAATATTGTGTACAGTTTTGGTCTCCAGGTTTAAGGAAGGACATTCTGGCAGTTGAGGAAGTGCAGCGTAGATTCACTAGGTTGATTCCTGGGATGGCAGGGCTGTCTTACGCAGAGAGATTGGAGAGATTGGGCTTGTACATGCTGAAATTGAGGAGATTGAGAGGGGATCTGATTGAAACGTTTGAGATAATTAAAGGATTTGATAGGATTGAGGCAGGAAATATGTTCCAGATGTTGGGAGAGTCTAGTACCAGAGGGCATGGATCGAGAATAAGAGGTCAGTTATTTAAAACAGAGTTGAGGAAGAGCTTCTTCTCCCAGAGAGTTGTGCAGGTGTGGAATGCACTACCTCAGAAGACGGTGGAGGCCAATTCTCTGGATGCTTTCAAGAAGGAGCTAGATAGATATCTGATGGATAGGGGAATCAAGGGATATGGGGACAAGGCAGGGACTGGGTATTGATAGTGAATGATCAGCCATGATCTCAGAATGGCGGTGCAGACTCGAGGGGCCGAATGGTCTACTTCTGCACCTATTGTCTATTGTCACATGATAATAGTGGGAAACACTACTGAATATGACTTGTCCAGATTTTCAGAACTCTTTCAGGTAAGTGCTATACAGGAAGTTCATCAACTAAGTGAGACTGCCTGGAACTGCAGATAATTCTGTGTATCTGAGAAACAAAAGTGAATAAACCTTTACAATTTTCATTATGGAGTACTGTAAGGACAATGTTTCTGTCCCAGACTATCCACAGTCATATCAGTGTGGATACCGTAGGGACATTGTTTCTGTCCCAGACTATCCACAGTCATATCAGTGTGGATACCATAGGGACATTGTTTCTGTCCCAGACTATCCACAGTCATATCAGTGTGGATACCATAGGGACATTGTTTCTGTCCCAGACTATCCACAGTCAAACCAGTGTGAAATTCTTTAAAGACATTGTTCACACCCCAGACTATATCCAGTCATATCTGTGACCGAGATGAGAACACCAAACCTAATATTTTCAATTTTGCCAATGATGACAAATAAATTAAGATTTAGAGTTGTATTGTGAGTGCGAAGACATATTAAGACAATAGACAGGCTGTGTGGGTGAACAAGAGCATGACAGATGGAGGACAATGCTGAAAAACATGAAGTTATCCTCGATAGAAAAGACAAAATTACTATGTTTAGGAAGTGTTTTTCAAAGGAAATAGATCCCCTTTGTACATGTCATGGGGAATCAATGTTGAGATGCAGAAAGCAATTTGGAAGGCATAAACACAAGAAATTCTGCAGAGCTAGAAATTAGAGTGTGGAGGGTGATGAGTGAGAGTGAGTGTCACTCGGGCATTGGAACTGAAGATTAAAATGTTATGGACTTGAAGGTTACCATGACAAAGCTTGACCTCAATGACAGCAGAGGGTCTCTCTGCAGACTTCACCATCTCTCCGTCCTTAATGACAACAGAAATTCAGTAAATGTCTGCGGGTAAGGCTCTGCTGCCTTTATTGGGAATGGGAATGTGGTTGGGCCTCTGCTCCCTTTATTGCGAGTCACAATGGGGTTGTGTCTCTGCTTTCCTTATGGGGGAGTCAGAATGGGGTTGGAGCTCTGCTCACTTTAAGGGGAATCCAAATAGAGGTGGGTCTCTACTCTCTTTCTGGGGAGTCAGAATGGGGGTGGGGCTCTGCTACGTTTATGGGGAGTCGGAATGGGGGTGGGTCTTTGCTCTCTTTATTGAGAGGCAGAATTGGGTTGGGGCTCTGCTGTCTTCATGGGGAGTCGGAATGGGGTTGGGACTCTGCTTCCTTTATCAGGAGTCGGAATGGGGATGGGACACTGCTCTCCTTATCGAGACCACCCAGTGCTGAACACAGATCAATACCCTCTGCCCAGGATAGAGGATACCTTTGCAAACCTTTCTGGAGGAAAACACTTCTGCAAAGTGGACTAAGCTAAGGCCTACCTACAGATGGAGATGAAAGAAAAGTTCAAAGTGTTTCTCACCATAAACCCTCACAAAGTGCTTTATCACTATAATAGGGTAATTTTTTTTAGAGTAGCATCTGCCCCTGTACTCTGGCAGAAAGCTATGGACTAGGTGTTGCAAGACTGTGCAGGAACTCAGTGCTACCTGGATGGTTTAATTGGGACCAGTCAGGTTGACAAGCAACATCTCCAAAACCAAAAGACAGTGTTAAAAAGATCAGAAGATTATGGGCTCAGTGAATGATGCAACATGTGTGAATTCTTTCAACTGAGCATCGAATACTGTGGTCACACCATTGACACACAAGTGTTACACAAGGGTACAGGGTAAATTCATGCAGTGGTGGATGTCCAAGGCCAAAGGACGTACCTCAGTTACAGTTCTTTTTGTGATTTGTCAATTAATATAAAAGGTTCCTGCTAATCCTGGCTACTGTGTTCCACCCTTTGAACTCCATCTGCCACTTCTCAGCCCAACCCTACATCCTATCAGTGTCTCTCTGCAATCTTCAACAACACCACCGACCTTTGTGTCATCTGCAAACTTGCCAACCCACCCTTCTACCCCCACATCTAGGTCGTTAATAAAAATCACGAAACGTAGAGGCCCCAGAACCCATCCTTGGGGGACACCACTAGTCACAACCCTCCAATCTGAATGTACTCCCTCCACGATGACCCTATACTTTCTGCAGGCAAGCCAATTCTGAATCCATCTCGCCAAACGTACCTGGATCTCATACATGCTGACTTTCTGAATAAGCCTACCGTGTGGAACCATGTCAAAAGCCTTACTAAAATCCATGTAGATCACATCTACTACACTACCCTAATCTATATGCCTGGTTTCCTCCTCAAAGAACTCTATCAGGCTTGTTAGACACGATCTGCCCTTCACAAAGCCATGCTGACTGTCCCTAATCAGACCATGATTCTCTAAATAATCATAAATCCAAGCTCTAAGAATCTTTTCCAACAGCTTTCCCACTACAGATGTAAGGCTGACTGGTCTATAATTACCTGGATGATCCCTACTACATGTAGTGTTCTCGCACAGGTGCAAAAACTCTGAACTAAACACCAAGTATAAACCGGAGTCAATGAGGTGCAGTCCCAGTAAGATTAATTGTTTACTGTTCACTCTTCCACATTAACGTATGGTGAAAACTGTTGATAAAACAATACAAAATATATATAGTTTCCTTCTTGGCATCACACTTACATCATAAATACTTGCAGAAATAAAACCAAAACAAACTATATTACATTAAAGTACAACACACTGTCAATCTACCTACGCCATCAACTGCTTTAAGTACTTTAACACAAACTATCCGCAACTCTTCAAATAACAAAGTACATCAACTTTATCAACCGTCATTCCTTTTAACAGAATCAGCGTTAACATTTTTACTTCAACATATCGATTATCTTATGAACTTAAGGCATTGCTTCTATAATGTTTCTAGTGCGAAGAAAGAAAACTTTTCTCGCGCTGATCCTGCACACACAAGCCCCCTCCTTCCCGTTTCTCCAAACCTGTATTTTCCCACAAGACCCAGCGAAACTGGGTGTGATGTCATCACTTGCCGTGATATAGCACAGACAATGAATTTACTTTCAACAACCTTAACTTCAACTAGAAAATGATTACAAATTACTAAAGTGAAAATATAATAAACTAATTGAATGCCTTAAGGGCAACACACTCCCTTTTTGAACAAGGGGACAACATTTTTTTCCCTCCAATCCTCTGGTACCATTCCCGTGGACAACGAGGACATAAAGATCTTAGCCAGAGGCTCAGCCATCTATCCCCTTGCCTCATGGAGCAGCTTGGGGAATATTCTCTCAGGTCCCAGGGACTTATCCATTCTAATCCGTCAGATGGTCTGCATCCCAGTGTGCTTAAGGATGTAGCCCAAGAAATAGTGGATGCATTAGTGATAATTTTTCAGAACTCCTTAAGTTCTGGATTCGTTCCTCAGGATTGGTGGGTGGCTAATGTAACCCCACTTTTTAAAAAAGGAGGGAGAGAAAAACCAGGGAATTATGGACTGGTTAGTCTGACATCGGTGGTGGGGAAAATGCTAGAGTCGGTTATCAAAGATGTGATAACAGCACATTTGGAAAGAGGTGAAATCATCGGACAAAGTCAGCATGGATTTGTGAAAGGAAAATCATGTCTGACGAATCTTATAGAATTTTTTTGAAGGTGTAACTAGTAGAGTGGATAGGGGAGAGCTAGTGGATGTGGTGTATTTAAATTTTCAAAAGGATTTTGACAAGGTCCCACACAGGAGATTAGTGTGCAAACATTAAGCACACGGTATTGGGGGTATGGTATTGATGTGGATAGAGAATTAGTTGGCAGACAGGAAGCAAAGAGTGAGAGTAAACGGGACCTTTTCAGAATGGCAGGCAGTGACTAGTGGGGTACCGCAAGGCTCAGTGCTGGGACCCCAGTTGTTTACAATATATATTAATGATTTAGACGATGGAATTAAACGCAGCATCTCTAAGTTTACGGATGACACAAAGCTGGGCGGCAGTGTTAGCTGTGAGGAGGATGCTAAGAAGATGCAGGGTGACTTGGATAGGTTAGGAGAGTGGGAAAATTCATGGCAGATGCAATTTAATGTGGATAAATGTGAGGTTATCCACTTTGGTTGCAAGAACAGGAAAAGAGATTATTATCTGAACAGTGTCTGATTTGGAAAAGGGGAGGTGCAACGAGACCTGGGTGTCACTGTACACCAGTCATTGAAGGTGGGCATGCAGGTACAGCAGGCGGTGAAAAAGGTAAATGGTATGTTGGCATTCATAGCAAAAGGATTTGAGTACATGAGCAGGGAGGTTCTACTGCAGTTGTACAAGGCCTTGGTGAGACCGCACCTGGAGTATTGTGTACAGTTTTGGTGCCCTAATCTGAAGAAAGACATTCTTGCCAGAGAGGGAGTGCAAAGAAGGTTCACCAGATTGACTCCTGGGATGGCAGGATTTTCAGTTGAACAAAGACTGGATCGACTAGGGTTATACTCACTGGAATTTAGAAGATTGAGGGGGGATCTTATTGAAACAAATAAAATTCTAAAGGAATTGGACAGGCTAGATGCAGGAAGTTTGTTTCCGATGTTGGGGAAGTCCAGAACGAGGGGTCACAGTTTAAGGATAAAGGGGAAGCCTTTTAGGACCGAGATGAGGAAAAACTTCTTCACACAGAGTGGTGAATCTGTGGAATTCTCTGCCACAGGAAACAGTTGAGGCCGGATCATTGGCTATATTTAAGAGGAAGTTAGATATGGCCCTTGTGGCTAAAGGGATCAGGTGGTATGGAGAGAAAGCAGGTACAAGGTTCTGAGTTGGATGATCAGCCATGATCATACTGAATGGTGGTGCAGGCTCGAAGGGCCGAATGGCCTACTCCTGCACATATTTTCTGTGTTTCTATGTTTCAATGTAATTTAACAACTCCAACACCTCCTCCCCTTTAAAATCATCGTGCTCTAGAACATTAACCTCACTCATATTGTCCTCACCATCATCAAGTTCCCTCTCATTGGTGAATACCGTAGAGAAGTATTCATTGAGGACCTCGCTCAGTTCCATAGCCTCCGGGCACATCTTCCCACCTTTATCTCTAATTGGTCCTACCTTCACACCTATAATCCTTTTGTTCTTCACATAATTGAAGAATGCCTTGGGGTTTTCCTTTTCCCTACTCACCAAGGCCCCTTCTTGCTCTTCTCAGCCCCTTCTTAAGCTCCTTTCTTGTTGTCCTATATTCCTCAATAGACCCATCTGATCCTTGCTTCCTAAACCTCATGTATGCTGCCTTCTTCCACCCGACTAGATTTTCCACCTCAATTGTCACCCATGGTTCCTTCAACCCAACATTCTTTATCTTCCTCAACGAGACAAATTTATCCCTAACATCGTGCAAGAGATCCCTAAACATTGACCATGTGTCCATAGTACATTTCCCTGCAAAAACATCATCCCAATTTACACCTGCAAGTTCTAACCTTATAGCCTCATAATTTGCTCTTCCCCAATTAAAAATTTTCCTGTCCTCTCTGATTCTATCCTTTTCCATGATAATGCTAAAGGTCAGGGAGTGGTGATCACTGTCCCCCAGATGCTCACAAACTGAGAGATCTGTGACCTGTCCCGATTTGTTACCTAATACTAGATCTAGTATCGCATTCCCCCCAGTCAGTATGTCACTATACTGTGACAGGAATCCATCCTGGACATACTTAACAAACTCTGCCCCATGTAAACCATTGGAACTAATCAGGTGCCAATCAATATTAGGGGTTAAAGTCACCCATGATAACAACCCTGTTATTTTCACACCTTTCCAAAATCTGCCTCCCAATCTGCTCCTCGGTATCTCTGCTGCTACCAGGGGGCCTATAGAATACTCCCAATAGAGTAACTTCTCCCTTCCTGTTCCTGACTTCCATCCATATTGACTCAGAAGAGGATCCTGCTAGATTACCCACCCTTTCTGTAGCTGTAATAGTATCCCTGACCAGTAATGCCAAGCATCCTCTGTTTCACCCCCCTCCCCCCCCACAAGCCTTTTAAAACACTGAAATCCAGGAATATTGAGAATCCATTCCTGCCCTGGTGCCAGCCAAGTCTCTGTAACGGCCACTACATCATAATTCCATATATGTATCCAAGCTCTCAGTTCATCACCTTTGTTCGTGATGCTTCTTGCTTTGAAGTACATGCACTTTAGCCCTTCTACCTTACTACCTTTACACCCTTTATTCTGCTTCTCTTCTCTTTCCTCAAAGCCTCTTTACATGTTAGATCTGGCTTTACTCCATGCACTATACTTGCAGTTCTTGCATGACCTTTATCCTCCTCCAACTCACTATCTGTTCTAACACTCTGGTTCCCTTCCCCCTGCAAATCTAGTTTAAACCCCATGGAGCAGCAAACCTTCCCGCAAGAATATTAGTCCCCCTCCAATTCAGGTGCAACCCATCCCATCGGAACAGGTCTCACCTTCCCTGGAACAAGGCCCGATTGTCCAGAAACATGAAGCCCTCCCTCCTGCACTAACTCCTGCATTATCTTCCTATTTCTAGCCTCACTAGCTCGTGGCATGGGTTGGGATCCTGAGTTTGCAACCCTGGAGGTCCTGTTCTTCAACTTTGTACCTAACTCCCTTAACTCTTTTTGCAGGACCTCCTCCTTCTTCCTATCCATGTCATTAGTCCCTACGTGGACCACGACACCTGGCTGCTCACCCTCTCTCCTGAGAATACCGAGAACTCGATCTGAGATATCGCGGACCCTGGTACCAGGGAGGCAACAGACCATCCAGGACTCTCGATCTCTCCCACAGAACCTCTTATTTATCCCCCTAACTATCAAATCCCCTATTACTACTGCTCTCCGTTTTCCCCTCCTTCTCTTCTGAGCTGAGGGTCCAGTCTCAGTGCCAGAGACACAACCACTGCAACTTTTGCCCGGTAGGTCGTCCCCACCAACAGTATCCAAAATTGTGTATTATCGTTGATGGGAACGGCCACAGGGGTGCTCTGCTGTTCCTGTCTATTCCCTTTCCCTCTCCTGTCAGTCACCCAGCTAGCTGTCTCCTGACTCTTAGGAGTGACTTTCTCCCTGAAACTCCTGTCTATTTCTGCCTCTGCCTCCTGAATGATCTGAAGTTCATCCAGCTCCAGCTCCCCAACTTGGTTTGTCAAGAGCTGCAGCTGGATGCATATTTTACAGCTGGAGTCATCAGGGACAATTGTGATGTCCCTGACATCCCACGTACTGAAAACGGAGCACTCGACTGCCCTAACTGCTGCCTCCATTCCCTACTTCTAAGTTATTTAAATTAAAGGAGCTTACCCGGCCTTACCTCACTGGGAGCAAGCTCATCCTCAGCCTCCACTCGCCAAAGTCTCTCGAGCCAAAGACTTCCTACTCTGTCTCCCACTACTCCGTTGCCCACTCCGTTAATCTGCTCTCTTTTCAAACTCTCCCGCTGTTCTCACAGGCCGACCTTCATGCACTTGAGCAGTCGTGCCCCTGGAACCTCTGCCTCTGTCTCTGGACCCTGCAGAGACCTGTATTTCCTTTACTTTACTTTATTGCCACCAAACAATTAATACTAGAGCGTACAATTATCACAGCGATATCTGATTCTGCACTTCACGCTCTCTGAAGTACAAGTTGAAGTAAACATAACAAAAATTTAAATTATAACTCATAATTTTAAATTTTAAATGATAAATTTTGAGCATCTTCCCAGAGTGTAGTCACTCCTGATGCATTTCTTCCTCCAGGAATCGGGCTGAAGGTCTCTTTTCTCAGCTGTGTTATGTTATGACGCCAAACCTTCAGGACAATACGCGGTTCCCAGTGGCGAGTACCAGCTGTGTTTCTCTGTTAAAGCTGCCTGCCTATCACTGGAATCAGGAAATCCCTACCTCCAGGTACTGTGACTTGACAGGGAAGGAGTGAAATGCTTGAACAGCGAAGCTGTACTACACCAAGGTGATGATTTTGGGTTCCATGTCACCTTGTGATAAGAGATTTCAACATATTTCTGCAGATATACTGTGGAGACATTCTAACTGGTTGTATCACTGTCTGGTATGAAGGACCATTGCAAAGGATTGGGAAAAGCTGCAGAGGGTTGCAATCTCAGCCAGCTCAATCATGGGCACCAGACTCCTGAGCATTGGGGACACCTTCAAAAAGTGACGATTCAACAAAGGAGACATCCGTCATTAAGGACCCCCATTACCCAGGACTGGCACCGTCAATGAAAACTTTTTAGCAACACCTTCTTCCCTTCAGCCATCAGCTTTCTGAATGGACGGTGAACCAACTCGTGAACACTGTCATAATATTTGCTTTGCTCTCTTTGTGCACTATTTATTTAACTTGTTGATAGATTTTATATTCTATGAATAAATGATGCACAGACACAAGTTCCTTACTGTAATTTATAGTTTTGTTATGTACTTCACTGCACTGCTACCACAAAACAACATATGCCAATGATATTAAACCTGATAAGAGGTCTCACGACGATTGTCTGCTGCCAACTGGACTGACTCCCATTTTCCGGGAATTATCTCTTGGGCTGAGAGTCCTCAGATCCGGTCTTACAAAATTATGGGCTGCTTCTCGAAAATGCCTTGTACAGCCTGTCCCTGTGTTCCCTGACTGTTCACTGTTGTCTCCCCCATCTATGGCCTGGATATGGCTATTCAGTACGTGGGTGGAGTGTGCTGGTGGAAGCAGTCCTGTGCAACAGAATTTTAATTTTATATTCACCTGTGGTCTCGTGGGCCCCTCCCTTTCGTAGCCTGGATGAATATGTACTCCATGTACGAGGAGGTGTCTCTCAATACAAGTACTCTGTCTTTGCCTGGACTTAGTTTCTGAACAATGGGTGGCCAGGTCAGAAGGGGGTAAGACCTCCATAATTTTCTTCATGAGCAAGATGGCCTTTTCCAGTGCAGACAGTAACCCATAGAAACGTCCTTCTGAACCCACAGCCTGCCCAACATCCGAGGATATATCTGTTCGTGGATGTTAAATGAAAAGAATTCAGCATTGTCTGCTGGAGACTTTCAAGGAGCAGTGGGCTCCACAAAGGCTGGGTCCATCCTGGGCATAGGACAAATGCTTTAATCAAGCTTTGCTTAAAATAAGTGGGGAGAATATTGGGTACAGAATAAACCCCTCTCTCCAGTGATCTGTTAAACACTGCCAAGACACAAATTAGATCCAGAGTAAAGTTCTTCTTTTCTGTCCCACCGCACATTCTCAGTACAAGGTTAGAAACTCCCTTTACACTGTCCCATCTAATGCTGCTAAGATATGGGCTCAATACAGACTGAAGCTTTCTCTGCAGGGGAACAACAGCCTCAGAATAACCTGGATTCTTTACTCTGACACTTACCATATGTGTTCAGTTTGCAGATGTCCCTCAGCCTGATCTCTGCCGTTTCATTACTGATGGGGTTCCTGGCCTCACATTTGTACACAGCGTCCTCGACCTCTGCAGTGTGAGAAACCTCTAGCGTATTTCCGAGTACCCGGATGTGCTGCGTGCTGTCATTTACCGAAGCTTCTCCATTCCTCCACCACGTGAAGCTGGTGTGGTCACCGGAGGTCATGGTACAGGTCAAGGTGAAGTTGCAGATCACAGTGGTCTGAACTGTGATGTTTGCTCCTGACACAAGCTCTGAGGTTGAGGCAGAGAGATGCAAGATGAGTAAAGGAGATCTTTGTGAACACTTCAATCACCAACTTCGCCATCCCATCCTGAATGGTCCCAAGTGAACATAAAGCTAATCCCAGCTCATATCCCCCCACCCATTTAACCCTTCACTCATCTTCAGTCCATTCAGTTGCTGCTAGAAGAAGTTTCCACATGTGCTGTTCCCTCTTTCCAAAAAATTGCCCAGGGTCATCCACAAACACTCTGTTATGTCTTGTTTATGGCTCTGTATGCTGGGAATTCTCTCAGTTCCATGTCTTTTGTCACTCCTGGAAGCGGTCCTGAATCTGGTGCAAGAGCAGTAACCATGGGACTGTGACGGGCACAGAGCTAGACTGGAACCGTGTGCAGTGTTCCAGAGTAATTCAGCCTTCACTCAAGGGCAGCACTCCGAGTACAGCTGCAGCTTTGCAGTGCCAGAGACCGAGGTTCAATCCTGATCTTGGCTGGTGTCCGTGTGGAATTTGTATGTTCTCTATGTTTCGGCTTTGGTTTCTCTGGGAGCTTCGGTTTCCTTCACAAATTAAAGTCAGTAGGGTAGGTAAGCTAATTAGTCATTGGGCAGACATTGCCACAGGTCTGTATGCAAGCAGTAGGTCTGGGGCAAGTTAATGAGAATGTGGGAGGAATTAAAAAATGGAATTAGTGTAGGATTAGTGTGAATGGGTAGATGGTCAGCATGGATCATGGGCGAAAGGGGCTTCTCCTGTTCCATGTGGCTAAAGGGGCTTCTTCCATTCTGTAGGGCTAAAGGGGCTTCTCCTGTTCCGTAGGGCTAATGGTGTCATATGGAGGGCATTGGGAGTGGACCCAAAAGCAAGTCACAGACACTGAACTACCAGGAACAGGACTAGGTAGTCCAAGATGCTAGCAAGGGAAGTGAGGAAGAAAGGTTGCTGGACATGACAAAGGCCCCAGAATAGACAAGGATTCCAGGCCTGGGCTAGGACTTGACTAGGATATCGGAACCAGGACATGGAACCGTGAACTAGGAGCCTGGGCTTGGACTCCGAGCCAGAGATTGGACAAGGACTCAGAACCTGGGTCTTGACTTGGGCTCGGACTCCATAACCAGGTGAGGGCAAGACGTGGCTACAGGACAAGGAGAGGCACAGGACATGATGTGAGACTCCTGGACAGGACAAGGGAACCCCAGCGCAGGACGAGGGAATCCCAGAACCGGGCTGGTCAAGGTTGTCCTGGGCTGGGCAAGGCACATCAACAAGACAGGAACACGGAGCCTTGGTCAAGGGAGAACAGAAGTGCAGAAGAGAGCCGAGGGAAAGACAGGAACATGGAACACCGAGGTGGGACCCCTCCTTGGATGCAGAATGTAGGGCCAGGACTCATTGCACAGAACGCTAAACACGATGAGACAGTTCCCAATGCTAGGCAGCGGAAAAACGGGTGGAGCTACCTAGCCAAGGCGTGGACACGGACAGACATTTCCAAACAGGACGAGGCTCCAGACACAGGCAAGGCAAAGGAAGGCTCCAGGCAGAGGCGAGGCGAGGCTCCAGGCGGGGCGAGGTGAGGCAGGACTCCAGGCAGAGGCAAGGTGAGGCAGGGCTCCAGGCACAGGCAAGGTGAGGCCCTACAGGCAGGGTTTCGGAGGGAAGGAAAGGAACAGTCCAGCCTCAAGGTAACGACAAAGATGGCCTGACTTACCCAACGGAGATAAGGACCGGAGACCAGGAGGGACAGATCCCACCATAGGGTAACAGCAAGGACAGCCTGACTTACTCCACGGAGGCAAGGACAGGATACCGACAGGACAAACCCACACAGAGGCAAAGACATGATACTGACAAGACAAAATAACCCCTCCCCCCCAGCCTTGAACCTATGACCACTTCTATTCCCAGCCCCAAGACGAGAATCAGGTGCCTACAATTAAGCCCAAATGAGACAAGGGAACGCCGGAAGACCCGGACTGGACAGTAAGCTGGAACGCAGACTTTGCGGACCGGACCATGACAAAAGGGGCTTTTCCCATTCCGTGTGGCGAAAGGGGCTTTTCCTGTTCCATGTGGCTAAAGGGGCTTTTCATGTTCACTGTGGCTAAAGGGGCTTTCCTGTTCTGTGTGGGTAAAGGGGCTTCTCCTGTTCCGTTGGTAAAGGGGCTTCCCCTGTTCTGTGTGGGTAAAGGGGCTTCCCCTGTTCTGTGTGGATAAAGGGGCTTTTCCTGTTCCGTGTGGATAAAGGGGCTTTTCCTGTTCTATGTGGATAAAGCGGCTTTTCCTGTTCCGTGTGGATAAAGGGGCTTTTCCTGTTCCGTGTGGATAAAGGGGCTTTTCCTGTTCCGTGTGGATAAAGGGGCTTTTCCTGTTCCGTATGGATAAAGGGGCTTTTCCTGTTCTATGTGGATAAAGCGGCTTGTCCTGTTCCGTGTGGATAAAGGGGCTTTTCCTGTTCCGTGTGGATAAAGGGGCTTTTCCTGTTCAGTATATCTCAAGGGATCTTGTCCCCATTTGCCTGGGTTAGACCACACAGGGAGCACCATGCACCACCTTATTACCTATCTCCCTGATTCAGACCTCATTGTGAGAAGCATACTCAATTCCAGTCCCTGTCTTCCTTGCTTAGGCCACCCACAGTATGTACTCACAGTTTTGGTCTCTCTTGGTCAGACCACACTCAGATCAGAAAATACTTCATAAAGCAGAAAACGGACATTCAGCCAATCCCAGCTGTGTCAGTTGGGATGGATCTTTCTCACACTGTTCTCTCTAAGCTGTGAGGGTGCACGGCCAGGCAGTGGCTGAAATACTCCCACACTCGTAACCGATGTTGCTGTGTTAACTGAAATTGGATGCAGCTAGAGAAAGATTACAGAATGTGAAAGATTTTCTTTGTTGTACTCTCTTCATTATAGACAATAGACAATAGGTGCAGGAGTAGACCATTCGGCCCTTCGAGCCAGCACCGCCATTCAGTATGATCATGGCTGATCATACACAATCAGTACCCCTTTCCTGCCTTCTCCCCATATCCCTTGACTCCACTATCTTTAAGAGCTCTATCTCACTCTTTCTTGAAAGCATCCAGAGAATTGGCCTCCACTGCCTTCTGAGGCAGAGCAGTCCACAGACCCACAACTCTCTGGGTGAAAAAGTTTTTCCTCAACTCCAATCTAAATGGCCTACCCCTTATTCTTAAACTGTGGCCTCTGGTTCTGGACTCCCCCAACATCAGGAACATGTTTCCTACCTCTAGCATGTCCAATCACTCAATAATCTTATATGTTTCAATCAGATCCCCTCTCATCCTTCTAAGTTCTAGTGCATACAAGCCCAGTCGCTCCAATCTTTCAACATATTACAGTCCTGCCAACCTGGGAATTAATTTTGTGAACCTACTCCCTCAATAGCAAGAATGTCCTTCCTCAAATTTGGAGTCAAAAACTGCACACAATACTGCAGGTGTGGTCTTCCCAGGGCCCTGTATAACTGCAGAGGGATCTCTTTGCTCCTATACTCAACTCCCCTTGTGTTGAAGGCCAACATGCAACTAGCTTTCTTCACTGCCTGCTGTATCTGCCTGCTTACTTTCAGTGACTGATAAAAAAGGACACCTAGATCTCATTGTACTTCCCCTTTTCCTAACTTGACACCATTCAGATAGTAATCTGCCTTCCAGTTCATGCCACCAAATTGTATAACCTTACATTTATACACATTGAACTGTATCTGCCATGCATCTGCCCACTCACCCAACCTGTCCAAGTCATCCTGCATTCTCCTAACATCCTCCTCACATTACACACTGCCACCCAGCATTGTGTCATCTGCATATCTGCTGATGTTACTTTTGATCCCTTCATCTAAATCATTAATGTATATAGTAAGTAGCTGCAGTCCCAACACTGAGCATTGCGGTACCCCACTAGTCACTGCCTGCCATTCTGAAAGGGATCCGTTTATCCCTACTCTTTGTTTCCTATCTACCAATCAATTCTCTATCCATGTCAGTGCCCTAATCCCAATAACATGTGCTCTAGTTTTGCCCACAAATCTCCTATGTGGGACCTTCTCAAAAGCTTTCTGACAGTCCAAGTACTCTACATCCACTGGCTCTCCCTTGTCCATTTTCATAGTTACATCCTCAAAAATTTCCAGAAGATTAGTCATGCATGATTTCCCCTTCGTAAATCCAAGATGACTCGGACTGATCCTGTTACTGCTATCCAAATGTGCCATTATTTTATCTTTTATAATTGTCTCCAGCATCTTCTTCTTCACTGATGTCAGGCTAACTGGTCTATAATTCCCTGTTTTCTCTCTCCCTCCTTTCTTAAAAATTAGGAAACATTCCAATTCTCAGGAAGTGATCCTGAATCTATAGAGCATTGGAAAATGACTACCAATGCGTCCACGATATCCAGAGCCACCTCTTTAAGTACCCTGGGATGCAGACCATCAGGCCCTGGAGGTTTATTAGCCTTCAGTCCCATCAGTCTACCCAACAGCATTTTCTGCCTAATGTGAATTTCCTTCAATTCCTCCATTACCCTCGGTCCTCTGGCTACTATTGTATCTGGGAGATTGTTTATGTCTTCCCTAGTGAAGACAGATCCAAAGTCCCTGTTCAACTCATTTGCCATTTCCTTGTTCCCCATAATAAATTCACCCATTTCTGCTTTCAAGGGCCCAACTTTGGTCTTAACTAATTTTATTATCCTCCTTTATATTCTTGGCTAGCTTACCTTCATACCTCATCTTTTCTCCCAGTATTACCTTTTTAGTTAACTGCTGTTACTCTTCAAAAGTTTCCCAATCCTCTGACATACCACTCATGTTTGCAATGTTATACTTCTGTTTTATTTTTATATTGTCCTTGATTTCCCTTGTCAGCTACGGTCCACCCTACTCCCATTAGAATCTTTCTTCCTCTTTGGAATGAACTGATAATGTACCTTCTGAACTATTCCCAGAAATACCTGCCATTGTTGTTCCACTGTCATCCCTGCAAGGGTATCCTTCCTGTCAACTTTGGCCAGCTCCTCCCTCATGGCTCCATTGTCCCCTTTGTTCAACTCTAATACTGGCACTTCCGATAGTCCCTACTCCCTCTCAAATTGCAGATTAAAGCTTATCATATTATGGTCACTACTTCCTAATGGCTCATTTAGCTCGTCCCTTATCAAATCTGGTTCATTACACAATACTAAATCCAGAATTGCCTTCAAATATATCCTTCAATTCATAAAATCAGAAGTATGTGATTTTTCAATTTTCTGAATATTCATAGTATGCACATTGCAGAAAAATTTAAAGTGCTGCGATGTTTCCAGGCCATTTAAAACATTCCTGTTCAGAACAATGGTTGGACCGCACAGTTGTAAAAAATGTTTGAGTGAATGTTGATATCCAGCCTGATCTCAGCTTCCTACCGTGGCTCCATCCCTGTAGGTGACAGTGTTTTAATTCACCTGTGTCCCATTTGAATGGAGAATGGAGCTGAGGTGTAGTGGGGCTGAGGCAGTGCAGGGCTAGGGGAGATTAGGCTACTGGGCAAGTGCCTCTGGGGAAATGCACCAGGGTAGGGTGTGCACAGTACATTGAGCGAGGTGGGGGTCACTTTATCAGGTACACTCGTACACTCTGCTCGTTCATGTAAATGTCTAATCAGACAATCCTGTGACTACAGAAAGTTGTAAACACAGCCATCATGGGCACAAGCCTCCCCAACAATGAGGACACCTTCAAAAGTGGCGTCTGCCATTAAGTACCCCACCACCCAGCACATTCCCTTTTCTCATTGCTTCATCAGGGAGGAGGTACAGGAGCCTGAAGTCACACACTCGATATTTCAGGAAAAGCTTCTTCTCCACCACCATCAGATTTCTAAATGGACAATGAACCCATGCGCTCTGTCTCGCTAGTTTGCTCTCGTTTTCCACTGTTCGTTGAATTTTATATATATTCTTTATTGTTAATTATAGTTTTCTTATCATGTACTGCTGCCACAAAACAACAAATGTTATGATGTATGCCAGTGATATTGAACCTGATTCTGATTCTTTTCTAATTGTTCATGTTTGTACCACACACCTCCCCGTGTGCTGTTTCTACAGGCTCGGGGCCACAGGGTCACCCTGCACGGCCACTGGCCTCATCTCCAGGGATGCAGTGGGTGTGTTGCCCCAGCCCTGCACTGTCGTAGCCCCACTACACTGGGATCCTGAGCCCAAATCTGGACACATGCAGACAGTGGGAACACGCAGGATCTGCCCTCACACATTCACCCAGACCCCTCCACAGGTTTTACTCACCGTACACCTTAAGTTGGATACGCTCTCTGCGTTCATCTCCTGAATCTCCTGCTGTGACGATGACCTCATATTCATCAGCATCCTCTTTCCTCAGATCATGGATTTCCAGGCTGAAGTTTCCGGAATGAAGAGTTATTCGGTTGTTGTAACTGCTATTAAAGTATTTAATTGATCCTTCTGAGTATTGTGCTATCATTGTTCTGGGTGATGACTTTATCCACTCAACCTCGTAAACGTCCTGTCTGACTGGGATCGAAGGAAACAAGGAAACCGAGTGTCCCAGGACTCCATTCACAATGGCAGGGGAAGCTCCAGTCCTGGCTGAGGAGACAAGAGGAGGCAGTCAGAATGTGAGCTCAGCGACTGGAGGAGGAATCAGAGCTTGCAGGATCACAGACACGGGGCAGGCCATGTGGCCCATTGTCTGGCTACTGGCCCATGAGTGATCTGCCCCACAGTTCCTCCATCACACAGTGAGCTCATGGGGGGAACAGAGTGAAGATTCTCTGCAGCCAGGCCTGAGAAATGAAGTCAGGGACGCAGAGAGATGGCAAAGGAACTCGGTCAAGTGAATGGTATCGGTGGAGAAGGTAAAAACATTTGGGGAGTTTGAACAAAAAAGGAATCGAGCAACACTCTTACAGTTCAGGCCAGTGGAGTTCACAGTTCAACTCTGGCATCCTGTGTAAGCAAGTTTGTCCGTTCTTACCGTGAGTGTGTGTGTCTCCTCCCACTGTCCAAAGACATACCTGTTAGCAGGTCAATTGCTCATTGTAAATTGTCCTTTGGTTAAACTCGGGATAACTAGTTGGGTAGCTCGTCTGGCCGTAAGGACCTGTTCCAAGCCATATCTCTAAGCCAATAAATAAATTATATTGGTAAATGGGAGGGTGTGAGCCATGTGGAGGAAGAGATTTCTAAAAATGATGAAAGACATTAACGAAGAGGTGGAGAATCGAATACGAGAGCCTGAGGTTGGTATCTTTGAAATAGAGATGGACATTAGAAATGGTTTAAAGCAGGGATGAGGTTGCCCATTTCATGTCAGTCGTAATGTAGGCCTGGGTACAATTAATGAAATTAAATACATACACAAAGTGGTCATTCAGTAATCTGTAATTTTAACAGGGAAAATTACGAACATCTCATTTCTGTACTGTATAAAAGGAGGAACTTTTTACTGCTCATTCGGAGTCCAGGACATCCTGATTGTTAGATGGACTCCCCATGATGTATTTTGTAAATAAAGTGGGTATGATCATAGTCTTCTTGGAGTCTACATTTATTTGTCTGTTCAAGATGGTTGGTTTAGGCAACAGTAGGAATTAAAAGTACTAGAAAGACTGTAGACACGGGAAATCCAAATCAACACAGACAAAATGCTGGATGGACTCGTCAGCTCAGGCAGCATCTGTGCAAGTTAATAAATAGTCAATGTTTTGGGCCAAGACACTGTTTCAGGACTGAGAGGGAAGGAGGAAAATTCCAGAATAAAAAAATATGAGGGGAGGGGAAAGAGGAGAACTGGAAGGTGATAGGTGAAGCCAGATGGTTGTGGAAGGTCAAGTGCTGGAGAAGAAAGAATCTGACAGGGAAGGAGAGTGGACCAATGGAGAAAGGGGAAGAGAAGGTGACCCAGGGGAAGTAATGGGATGGTGACCAAAGGTCAGACTGGGGAATGGGGGAGAGCAAATTGCTTACCAGAAAGAGAAATCAATATTCATGCTGTCAGGTTGGAGGGTACCCAGACGGAATACAAGGTGTTGCTCCTCCACCCTGAGGGTGGCCTCATCTTGGCAGAAGAGGAAGCCATGTATCAACAAGTCCAAACAGGGATGGGAATCGGATTAAAATGTTTGGGCTCAGGGAAGTCCCACTTGTGGCTACTGTGCAGAGGTGCTCAATGGAGGGGTCTCCCAATATACGATGGGTCTCACCAATGTCGAGCAGACCGGCCTAATGGTAGGGTCCATTGAACCCCAGCTCTAGAGACTGTTGAGTGTCAAATCCCAGATATCAGCAGTTTCTGAAATACTCAAACCACCCCATCTAACACCAACAATCATTCCACGGTCACATTTCTTCCCCATTCTGCTGTTTGGTCTGAACAACAACTGAACCACTTGACCATGTCTGCATGCTTTTAAGCATTGAGTTGCTGCCTCCTGATTGGCTGATCAGATATTTGCATGAGTGATCTGGTGTACAGGTTCACACAATAACGTAGCCACATTAAAGAGCGTGCACGTGGAAATAGTGGGAAACACTACTAAATATGACTTGCCCAGAATTTCAGAACTCTTTCAGAAAGGTTCTATACAGAATGTTCATCAACTAAGTCAGACTGCCTGGAACTGCAGATAATTCTGTGTATCTGAGAAACAAAAGTGAATAAACCTTTACAACTTTAATTTATGGAGTATTGTAGGGACATTGTTTCTGTCCCAGACTATCCACAGTCATATCAGTGTGAAGTTCTTTAAAGACATTGTTCACGCCCCAGACTATATCCAGTCATATCTGTGACCGAGATGAGGACACCAAACTTAATATTTTCAATTTTGCCAATGATGACAAATGAATTAAGATTTAGAGTTGTATTGTGAGTGCAAAGGCGTATTAAGACGATAGACAGGTTGTGTGGGTGAACAAGAGCATGACAGATTGAGTACAATGCTGAAAAACATGAAGTTATCCTCGATAGAAAAGACTAAATTACTAAGTTTAGGAAATGTTTTTCAAAGGAAATGGATCCCCTTTGTACATATCATGGGGAATCAATGTTCAGATACAGGAAGCACTTTGGAAGGCATAATCACAAAAAATTCTGCAGAGCTAGAAATTAGAGTGTGGAGGGTGATGAGGAAGGGTAAGAGTCACTCCGGCATTGGAACTGAGGATTGAACTGTTATGGACGTGAAGGTTACCACACCAAACCTTGCCCTCAAAGGCAACAGAGAATCTTTCTGCAGACGTCACCATTTCTCTCCATCCTTAAGGACAGCAGAAATGCAGTGAATGTCTGACAGGACATCTCCCACTGGGTTTGGGAGATGAAGCCACCTGGCTCCTGAGTTGACAAGGAGGACTAACCATACAGCTGTTACACTAGAAGTCAAGTCATGTTAATTCTATTTCTAGTCTGGTATCTATCGTGTCTATTCAAAGTATTCACACTCACCCTTCTCCCCCCAGAAATTTTCATGCTTTATTGTTTTACAACATTGATTCACAGTGTTTTAATTTGGCTTTTTTGACACTGATTGACAGAAAAAGACTTTCATTTCAAAGTGAAAACATATCTCTACAAAGTGATCTAAATTTATTACAGATATAAAACACAAAATAATTGATTGCATAATTACTCATGTCCCTTCAAATCACTATTTAGTAGATGCACATTTGGCAGCAATTCCAGCCTTGAGTCTGTGTGGATAGGTCTCTATCAGCTTGGCACATCTGGACACTACAATTTTTCCCCATTCTTCTCTACAAAACTGCTCAAGCTGTCAGATTGCAAGGGTATTGTGAGTGAACAGACCATTCCAAGTCCAGCCACAAATTCTAACTTGTTTGAGGTTTGGGCTCTGATTTGGCCACTCAAGGACACTAACTTTGTTGTTTTTAAGCCATTCCCTGCGGTTCTGGCAGACTGCATCAGGTTTTCCTCCAGGATATCCTTGTGTTATGCTGGTTTCATTTTACCCCCTACCTTCACAGGCCTTCCAGAGTCTCTTGTAGTGAAGCATCCCCACAGCTTGATGCAGCCACCATCGTGCCTCATGTTAGGGATGGTGTGTCTTTGATTATGTTTGGTGTTTGGCTTATGCCAAATATAACATTCAGTCTGATGGCCAAAAAGCTCAATTTTGGTATTGTCAGATCGTAGAACCTTCTTCCAGTTGACTTCAGAATCTCCCACATGCCTTCTGGAAAATTCTAACTGAGATTTCAGGTGAGGTTTTTTTTCCAACGGTGGCTTTCTCTTTGCCACACTTCCATAAAGCTGCAACTGTTGAAACACCCAGGCAACAGTTGTATGCAAACTCTCTCCCATTTCCACCACTGATGTTTGTAACTCCTCCAGAGTTGTCATAGGTCTCTTGGTGGACTCCCTCACTGGTCCCCTTCTTGCACGGTCACTCAGTTTTTGAGGACGGTCTGCTCCAGGCGGATTTATAGCTGTACCATATTCTTTCCATTTCTTGATAATTGTCTTAACTGTACTCCAAGGGATATTCAGTGACGTGGGAATTTTCTTTACCCATCTCCGGACTTGTGCTTTTCAATAACCTTTTCTTGGAGTTGCTTGAAGGGTTCTTTTGTCTTCATGTTGCAGTTTTCACCAGGATACTGACTCACCAACAGTTGAACCTTCCAGATACATTTGTATTTTTCCCACAATGAATTGAAACACCTTGACTACACACAGGTGATGCATATTTAACTAATTACGTGACTTCTCAATCCAATTGGCTGCACCCATGATGATTTAGTGTGTCATATTAAAGGGGGTGGGGTGAATATTTATACAATCAATTATTATGTGTTTTATGTTGTAATTAATTCAGATCATTCTGTAGAGATCTGTTTTCACTTGGACAAAAAAGTGTATTTTTCCTTTGATCAGTGTCAATAAAGCCAAATTAAATTCTCTGTGATTCAATGTTGTAAAAGAATAAAACATGAAAACTTCCAAGGGAGTGAATACTTTTTACAGGTATCTGGTTAGCTCTGACTGGATCGTTGGGACAATTGCCCCAGCTCACCATGTGCCAGGGTGGTGTACTGTTACACAGGGTGAATATTTGTGCTCCAGGTCTGAGCTGTTAGAGGCAGCTGCTCTGATAATTGTTCCTGATAGCAGGGCTTCAACCCTGGAGGAAGCAGGTTTTAACTGTACTGACAAGGAGAGGGACCATTCCAGTCCCTAGCACGGCCAAGTATTACAGCAAAACTGTGGGAGCTGATTGACTCCCTCAACTTAATGGACATCTGGAATGCACTCCAGTCCTTCACCCAGAGGTCTAGGGGAGGAGACTCAAGTCAACCATCTGAACTTTTTGCAAGTCTGCATCTCTCCTGGTGGACTCCATGTATCTGGTACCATGCGACGGTATGAGCAGAGGTCCTCACTGTGGATACGGGTGGCTCCACATTCCTGCACCTTAACAACTGACTGATAGAGGACGAGCAATTCCAGCAGAGATCCCCATCTTGAGGGAAGACTCACAGAAGCACGTGATGGGATTGACCAAGATGCAGGGCTCACAAATCAGGTTGAGAGAGATGTGCTCAACTTTGAACCCAGTCTGAGCTCTGCTTCGATTTGTCAAGGACCCGGCACTGCAGAAAGCAGACAAAGACAAGTAGGGTGGCTTGAAGGCAAGAATGCAGGATCACAGATCCGGAGCCGACATCACTCACTCTTCCACTCACTGGGCAATCGCAGCGTCACCGGTCCAAAGGGAACTGCTGGCTTGGTCTGCTCTCTTTGTGGAGGTGGGGAGTCGGAATGGGAGTGGAACTCCGCTCTCTTTATGAGGAGTCAGAATGGGGTGGGGAGTCAGAATGGGAGTGGAACTCTGCTTTCTTTATCGGGGGTTGTAATGGGGGTGGGGCTCTGCTCCCTTTATGGGGATTCGGAATTGGGGTAGGGCTCTCCTCTCATTGGTTTCGTTGTGGGAAGATTCGGAGGGTTGTTCACTTCCTTTCAACAGCTCAAGGTGCAAACCCAGGAGTGTGACAGACTGACCATGAAGTTCCTGTTGTGGGATCTCCACTTGTGAGTCCCGGTGATGGGAAGATGTTCTTCCTGTGGTGCAAGGCAGTCATCATCCTGCTGTCTGAAAGGAGTCATTACCAATTTTAACAATCTCATTGTGTGGCTCCCTCCGTAACGCAGATCAGGGAATTGTTGTCCAGCTGTCCAATAGCCTGATTTCCCACTCACCTGGCTTCACCTATCAGTTTCTAGCTTGTACTCCTTCGCTTCCCTCCACCAAATCACTCTGACGTCTTCCCCCTTTCTGTCCAGTCCTGATGACCAAGATCTCAGTTGGACAGCAACCTGTTCACTGTTTACTGTCTAAATGTTCACTGTTTACTGTTTACCTGTACACTGTTTACTGTTTACCTGTTCACTGTTTACTGTTTAAATGTTCACTGTTTACTGTTTATCTGTTCACTGTTCAGTGTTTACTGTTTAAACGTTCACAGCACAGGATCAAAGTAAGCTGGTCAGGTGGTTAACAAGCTCCCTAACAACTGAGGCCTTTACCAGAATTATTGTGCTCAGTTCTGGTCACCGACAGTACGGTGCAAAACTCTTTGGCACCCAAGATTTTTATATGATTTTAAATGGTTTGGCTCCACACAGCCCTGATTTCAACATCATGGAGACTGTCTGGGCTTACCTGGAGAGACAGAAGCAAGCGAGACACCAGAGTCTGGGGGAGAACTGTGGCAAGTTCTCCAAGATACTTGGAACAACTAACCAGCCAATTTTCTTGTAAAACTGCACAACAGGGCAACTCAGAGAAATGATGGAGTTTTAAAGGCAAAGGGTGGTCACAATAAATATTAATTTGATTTAGCTTTTCACTGTTTACTGCTCTGCATAGTAAAGTTTTGATATCTAGAAATATTTCATTTCAATATTTTTAAAGTATCTGTTCTTTACAGATTTTTTTTACGTGTGCCTAAGACTTTTGCACAGTACTGTACCTTCAGGAACAATATCAATAAGACTGAAAGGATACAGGGACAAATCACAAAGACTTTGCCAGGACTGAAGACATGAGTTATAGGAAAAGATCTAACAGGTTAGGACATTGTTTTCCTGGATTGCAGGAGGATGAGGGGAGGTTTGTTACAAAATTATGAGGACTATCGAGTAAACACAATCAGGCTTTTTCAAGTGAGTTGGGTGGGTGGAACTAGAGTTCATGGGTTAAGAGTGAAAGGTGAACATTGGGGGAGCTTCTTCACTCAGTGGGTGGTGAGGGTGTGGAACGGGCTGCCACAGGAAGTGGTGGATGTGTGTTCAATTTCAAAATTTAAGAGAAATTTGGGTAAGTACATGACTGGGAGGAGTATGGAGGGCTGTGGTCTGAGTTTTGGTTTAATGGACTAGCCAGAATCACAGGTTAGCATGTTCTGGATGGGCTGAATGGTCTGTTTCTAGGCTGAGGTGTTCCATGAGATTATGACTCTCTGAAATCCAAATAGACCAATTAAAACATCCTGAAAAAATGTGATATCCCCTCCCTCTCTCTTTGGGAGGGAGCTGTCTCCCTCGTTTCTCAACACTGTAGGGATGGACAGGGAAGCAGGGGCTGGAGGCAAAGAGTTGGTGGGTCTGAGTGCCTCGAGCTTCTATGAAAGGCGAGGAGCATGTCAGGATGTGGTAAACACGGCATCAAACGGTGACTGGACAGGAAATGGTTCGATGGTCACAGCAAGAGGACAGTAATACGTGCAGCAGAAAGAGGAATGTTATTTACCGTTCAAACAATAATATGAGAGAGGGAGGGAGACAGGGAAAGACAGAAGGACTTGCATAAAGCAACTGATAGATGTGTTGAAGGAAGAAAAGAAATAATGAAAGAGTTAAATGAGACCAAAAGAAAGACAAGGACATTGAGGGTGAAAGTGTGTCGGTAGACGGAGGTATAGAGAGAGAGACTAGGTGAGGGAGACTGAGATCAAGGAAGTTCAACAGAAGTTGAGGAAGGCAAAGTCTGATGGTGAAAATTAGGAACTGAACATGCTCCAATATCGTGTGTGAATCAGCAGATTGGGACGTGACCGTGATAAACAGCATTTTCACACACTGAAAACCTGCACACATCGAACTGTTCTGTAACCAGAGCTGAAACATTAAAATCTGACCTTACCCAGAAAGATGGCAAATACAAAAGCAGAGTTCAGGCAGAGAACCCTTTTCAAGCAATTCCACATCCTCAAGCTTGACTGGTGAGCTTGATGGCCGGGAGATTGTTCCAGAAGGAAGTAAGACCAGGAACAGATATATTATAATGAAGTGAGATGCACGTAATTGACAAAAACATCATACTGGCCCTCCCAGTTCCTTTCGCTTACTCAAGTTTTCCACTTTCCTGTTTTGAATATGTAGCACTTTCCTCACCAACAACAAATTCTACTTTGCTTTCAAGCATACTGACAAGGATGATTCCACTCTGCTTTGGAAAACCATTCACTATCAGCTCTCAGCAACAGACCTCATTTCCGTGGGACATTTCCCCTTCGAGTGCTGGTTCATAGCCATTCCCAGCCTATTTCTAGCTTCTGTTCAAGAAAAGACTGGACAGTCCAGGTGGATCAATTGTTTCAGCTGCCCAAGCCTTACTGGACTCTCCAGGTAGATCAATTGTTTCAGCTGCCCAAGCCTTACTGGACTCTCCAGGTAGATCAATTGTTTCAGCTGCCCGAGACTTACTGGACTCTCCAGGTAGATCAATTGTTTCAGCTGCCCAAGCCTTACTGGACTCTCCAGGTGGATCAATTGTTTCAGCTGCCCGAGACTTACTGGACTCTCCAGGTGGATCAATTGTTTCAGCTGCCCGAGACTTACTGGACTCTCCAGGTGGATCAATTGTTTCAGCTGCCCGAGACTTACTGGACTCTCCAGGTGGATCAATTGTTTCAGCTGCCCGAGACTTACTGGACTCTCCAGGTGGATCAATTGTTTCAGCTGCCCGAGACTTACTGGACTCTCCAGGTAGATCAATTGTTTCAGCTGCCCGAGCCTTACTGGACTCTCCAGGTGGATCAATTGTTTCAGCTGCCCGAGACTTACTGGACTCTCCAGGTGGATCAATTGTTTCAGCTGCCCGAGCCTTACTGGACTCTCCAGGTGGATCAATTGTTTCAGCTGCCCGAGACTTACTGGACTCTCCAGGTGGATCAATTGTTTCAGCTGCCCGAGACTTACTGGACTCTCCAGGTGGATCAATTGTTTCAGCTGCCCAAACCTTACTGGACTCTCCAGGTAGATCAATTGTTTCAGCTGTCTGAGCCTCACTGGACAGTCCAGGTTGATCAATCATTTCATGTGCTCTCGCCTCACTGGACTATCCAGGTGGATTTGTTGTTTCAGCTGCCCGAGACTTACTGGACTCTCCAGGTGGATCAATTGTTTCAGCTGCCCAAACCTTACTGGACTCTCCAGGTAGATCAATTGTTTCAGCTGTCTGAGCCTCACTGGACCGTCCAGGTGGATCAATTCTTTCCAGCATGCAGGCCAGAAGAAACTACAGTCTAACCAAGCAAAGGGGAAGCAGAAAAACCAGTTCTGTTTGTTTCTCCCCATTTTGTGAACTCTGAACTGATTCTTGACTCTGGGACAATCTGGTCAGAGCTATAAACCTGAGACCATTCTCAGAGGAGTAGCTGTTATGTAAAATACCATACCTACCAAAGAAGCAATCTGTCATCTCATTAGACTCTGTCTGGGTTCCCTCATTTAACAGGTTTGAACGAGTAAAGGCACAAATACACAAGGATGGGGAGGCCAGAAACATGAAACACTATTGGTTGTAGTCCTCTACAACGACCAGTAAGAAAGTGACTCAGGTAGGTCAGGTGACCTTGAGCCAATGGGATGGAGATCCAATGATTCATCTGATGAGGAACAATATAAGAATCAGGAGCTCCAAATACGGAGGGGGGGAGGGGGGGAGGGGGGGGTGATAACTCTCCAGCAACCGGAGACAAACCTTTGCGGATAAGGAGGACCCCATGGACACGTGGAGATCGGGACCGTGAGGAATGCCTGGCCAGTGTAGACTCCTTTCCCGGATAATACCTTTCCTCTTCATTGACTGTTCATGGAGGGTCAGGGATTCTAGTAGGAAGCACACAGGTAGATAGTTTGTGAACACACTTGCTTGTCTGTTGAAACAATAAAAGTTATTTATTAGTGTAAAGGGGGATTCTTCTTTTTTCTTTGTTACTGTGTATGTAATCAAAATGGCTTCTTTGTTTTGTTAAAAGCAGGAATGCTTCTTTGTTGCGAGAGAGTGCTGGAAGCTTGTTTGGGTTAAAATTTACTGATAACGAGAATTGTATTCCTTTGTAAACCAATTGGGATTAATGTTGTTCTTTCTTCTGAGTCTGTAAGCTATTGTTGGCCGGCTTTTGGGGAGATCGGCGCGAGGGGGTGAGAGAGAGGATGCGATGCTGTAAGCCGGGCGAGGAATGGACCCCAAGCGGGTTTCTGAGGCCAGGAGGTACTCCGAGGAGAGGGGATGAAGATAGATGTGCTTGGTTGACCACTTCGGATGGTCCTAAGCTGCGAGTTGAGGAGTTCGGAGGGGATCGAATGGTGGCCAGAAGACTTCAGTAATTGAGCTCCAATGGTTGTGCACGAAGTGGTTTGGACTTTGATAAGTTTGGCGCCTTTTCTTTATTTTTTTCTTCATATATACTGTATTGTTATTAATCACTTAGTTATAGTAACCTTTATAAATTGTACTCATTTAATCACATATGGTGTACTGTCTGTTTTTGGGCGAGGCGGGGACATCACACAGCATCCACACCAGCTGATTACCCAGTTTGGCGGAGCCGAAGGCTGCTCCCCCTAGACGAGAACAAGCTGAGCGAGCCTGAGGCGACCCAGGGGGTTACATTGTGGGGGCTCGTCCGGGATTGATTTCTATGGAAGCTGTGTGATCACCCTCTTTAGATTATGCCTGCGGCGAAGAGCTGGTATGCCTTGGTGGGTGTGCGATTGCTGGTTATCACTGCATGTGTGTTGGGTGAGTGGCAGTGCTTGGCTGAGGGAAAGCGACAGGGATTGGTTGAAAGTTTGAGTAGTCAGGCAGATGACGTTGTTAGAACTGTCGGGCGCAATTACCTTGAAGTGACAGCTGCCAGTTCTGGGAAAGTGCGGGAAAATGTGTGTGGTTTGACTGGAAGTCAAATGTCGCAGCTGGGGGGCTTATCGTATCCGTGGCAGGAGATTGGTCGAAAGTTTTTAGGGTATCCCTTTTGGCTAGGGGGGGCAGATAAATTGCTTGCTTGGTGTGATCTGTCAAGGGGATCAGTTGTTCCGTTGATCCGAGAGGTGTTGGGAAACTTAGAGGAGGCCCAGTGGGGGAACGGCTTGGGGTCTCTGGGAGAGCACATTCCCAGCAATGTACCAAGGAACTCCTGAAAGGAACAGACCCTATTCCTGAAGGCTTAGTGGAACCAAGCACACAGGTATTGTTACGGATGGATGGAAGTCAAGTTAAAGCCATCTTCGGCACCGGGGCGCCGGTTAAGTTGCTGTACAGTTCGTTTTATAACCGTTATTATAAGCATTTACCCTTGACGACATTGAGGGCACTGGCAATTTGGGGTACCAGTGCCAGTGATTATCCAGACGACGGTTGTTGGTCAGTGAAAATGGAGTTCTTAGAGGCAAATGTGGAGGTGACTGAGGTTCATGAATTGTTAATGCTGATGTGTCTGGACACTGTTGAGACAGGCAGCGTTTCGGTTCTGGAGAGAACCAATATCCTACTGGTGTGCTTGGGGGCCTGCCCGGAGGAGGCGGGTGAGCGCTGTTTGGAGGCATTGTCGATGCACCCAGAGTTTCGAGCTGCTTTTGCGGACGTGTGTAGCAGCATTGGGCCGATACCGAATTCAAACAAGAGCCGGTGGTGGTACGGACTGGGGTAGGTATCTGAGGGTGAGACCCTCTTAGTGGATGCTGCAAAATACCACGAGGGAGGGGAGTTGACAGCTGAAGACATCTCGGAGAGAGAGAAGTTGTGGCGACTGGCCCCTGAAGCCGTGGAAGATGTAGGCAGCATGTGTGTGGATTATATTGCGCTGAAGAGGTGCACTGTCAGTGACCAGAATATGGCCCTGAGGGCCGGAGAGGCGATGGCCTGTCTGAGTGGTGTGAAGTGGTTTAAGGTGCTGGATCTGAGGAGTGGATGTTGCCAGATCCCGATGAGTGGGGCCAACAAGGAGAAGACAGCTGTTATAAATTCCCTAGGAGTCTTCTGGTCCGAAAACTTGCCACAGGGCATATCTGGAGCCCCTGCAACCTTCCTGCGGGGCAGGTGGAAGACCATAGGGGATGTGGAGGCGTTTGGAGTTTTGGTGTATGTGGATGATCTCTTGGTATTTGGATTTGCCTCAGGAGAATATGAAGTGAGGTCATTGCAGGAGTGGCTGAGAACTACAGAGTTAAAGTGTTTTCTGGACACATGCCAGGGCTGGTGAAGGTCGCAGCTCGTGAGTGACTGTCTCTACAGAATCAAGTTTGAAATGAAGATAGAGAGACTGGAGAAAGTTGATCTGGAAGAAGTCATGAGGAAGAAAAAGCTGAAGAGAAGTGCCGTGAATACTGAACAGGAGGCTGAAGAGACTGCAGGAGCACTGCAGTCCATGTGTTTCCATTTGGAGAAGATCAAACAGCAGCTACCGATCGCAGAAATGAGGAAGAATACAGATTCGATGGATGACGTGCTGGATGTGTGGTACATGCTGCCTTTTGCTGACTTTCCCTCGATTGTGGAAGAGACCTTTGGCCCTTCTCTCACTGAGTCAGGTCTAGTGGGGAGGGTTAGCTGTTTGCAGTGTGGGGCATGAGTGAGAGTTTGAGAGAGGAGTTGGTAGTGGGCCCAAGGTATCCTCAGTTGTGTCCTAGCCTGAAGGGTTTAGCTGAGGGGGTACGGAGGTCTCAGAAGGGTTAGGGAACTCCCAGATAGTTGGCCTATGTAGCGCCTGAGGAACAGGGCATGAGGTTTACTGTGTGGGGGAGGAGATGTCACTGTTTGTGCTTAGGTTACGGTGTGTTGGCAGGAAAGGTGGCGAGTTATCGAATAGTCATGAGGACATGACTTTTATTTGATGGGGGGAGATATAAAGGGGATTTCTTCTTTTTTCTTTGTTACTGTGCATGTAATCAAAATGGCTTCTTTGTTTTGTTAAAAGCAGGAATGCTTCTTTGTTGTGAGAGAGTGCTGGAAGCTTGTTTGGGTTAAAATTTACTGATAACGAGAATTGTATTCCTTTGTAAACCAATTGGGATTAATGTTGTTCTTTCTTCTGAGTCTGTAAGCTATTGTTGGCAGGCTTTTGGGGAGATTGGCGCAAGGGGTTGAGAGAGTGGATGCAATGCTGTAAGCTGGGCGAGGAACGGACCCCAAGCGGGGGGTCCGAGGCCAGGAGGTACTCCGAGGAGAGGGGATGAAGCTAGATGTGCTTGGTTGACCACTTCGGATGGTCCTAAGCTGCGAGTCGAGGAGTTCGGAGGGGATCGAATGGTGGCCAGAAGACTTCAGTAATTGAGCTCCAATGGTTGTGCACGAAGTGGTTTGGACTTTGATAAGTTTGGCGCCTTTTCTTTATTTTTTTCTTCATATATACTGTATCGCTATTAATCACTTAGTTATAGTAACCTTTATAAATTGTACTCATTTAATCACATATGGTGTACTGTCTGTTTTTGGGCGAGGCGGGGACATCACACAGCATCCACACCAGCTGATTACCCAGTTTGGCGGGGCTGAAGGCTGCTCCCCCGAGACAGAAACGAGCTGAGCGAGCCTGAGGGGACCCAGGGGGTTACATCACTAAATACAGATTCTCTGTGCCTTACTAATCTTTATTACAAGGGGTGATTCTTGTAACAGAATTGGCATCCCTGGGTGGGCTTGAGGATAAACCACTTTGTTCAGTGAGACACTCGAGTTCAATCACGTAGGTGATGAACAGAGAGATTTGGGGCTGGGTGGTTGGCAGTTACTAACCCAGGATGAAGAATTCAGGAAATTCTGCATGTCCACAGGACTTCGATAGTTTTGATTGGAGAGGATCCTTCAGAAATATGTGTTGGGAAGTGGTCACAATTTGAGAAGTCTGCCAGTCACTCTGGGTGTGAAGGGAGAACTGCTGGGGATGCCCTGTGGAAAATCGCCCAAGGAAAGTTTAAACAGTTACAAAACCAGTAGCTTTGGCTTTTTATTGAGGATTTGATAGAATTACAACAAAAAGATCAGGCAGAACAGCACAGATCAGAAACGGGAAATAAATGTCTGCATAAAGCAGAAGCCGAGCGAGAGGGGTTACAACAGGAAATTCTAGAATATCAGTGTAAAGTAGAAGCCGAGTGAGATAGTTTAGAAGGAAGACACAAAGGTCTCCAAAAGGAGGTCAAAACCTTTAGAGAAATGGTTACTGATTTACAGTGTCAGAGAGGTATAGACTTGATACATATGAACCAGTTTCAGCTGAAGTGTGAGAAATTACTTACAGAAAAATGTAAACTAGAGGAAGCAGCTGAACTAGCGAGGGATGAAGTGGAAGAATTAAGGAAACAGTGCAGAGATTTAAAGACGGCGATGAATGTAGTTCAGAAATCAGCACAGGAAAGACAGAGTAACACTGGCCACCTTGCAAAGTGTTTAAAGCAGATTCAAAAGCTGCAGGACCAATTTGCTGCACAGCGAGGAATAAAATGTGCTTTTGGATCTGAATTTTGGTGAATATGGAGATATTAATTGACATGATTCAGCAGATGAAGCTGCTAGATACAGTTACGATAATTACCAGGAACCATTTCCCGAGGAACTCCCAGGGACTCCCTACCAACGGAATCCAGTGCTACCGTCTACATGATGAGCACCCCTAGTTACTATCAGAGAGGAGTAAGCAAATCAAAATCAGAATATAACACACACCACACCGTTTGGGGTACAGCAGCTTCGAGATATTGCTAAGGACATCGGGATATGTGTGCTCGGAGACGACCCTCGAGAGCTTTTCCAAGCAACTAGACATTAGAGAATAATTCATAGCCTCAACGATTCTGAGGAAAGAAGACTGTTTATAATGTGTTTACACCAAAATATACCATCAGCAGTTCCAGATATACAACGACACGATGGGGGAACAAGTGAGGATCTGATGAACGCAATAGTGACTGTTATGGGAGTTAACAGAGGGGACCTGGTAGGCGTGCTAACCAGATCTGATCAGAGGAGAGGTGAACATCCCACTGCATTTGCATCCCGTTTACGGACAGTGTTCCAAGGGGTTTATGGGACAACATTAGAGCGGGACCATTTAGGACCAGAGACCTCAAACAGGTGGCTGAGGACACTGGTGTCTCACTGTACTGATAAATCTAAAGAGGCATTGGAAATGTTTGATCCTTCTGAACCCACACGTACTGAGGCATGGGTACTGAGGAAAATGAGGGGAAAGGAGATACAAAGACCAGCTCAACCCTTTAATGAGAAAGAGATGCCTGTTAAAAGTCCTGCATACATGATGCTCGGAGAATTGAGGGTAGGGGACCCACCCCAAGGATATCCCTGCCACGTTATCAAGGGGAGGGAAGGGCAGAGAAATGGAACAGGGCCAGTAACAGGGAGAACTGTAGGTGGAGTAGTTAAACGCTAAAACTCTGGTCAAGAGGGACACATTAAGAGAGAATGTCCAAACCTGAGACGAGAAAGAACAGAGCAATGCTGTTTCCCTTGGAGGGGTAACATAGATGGAGCCCACAAAATAACATGGTGGAGACACCACTGTCCAGGGAATTGTACCCTGAGCCTCAATGATGGTGTCAGGCCTCACCAATGTGGGTTTGTGACACAAGGTTGGATGAAACTGGAAGACCTCTAGTGAGTGGTAGGGTCGGAGGATGCCCCGTTACCTCTTTATCGGACACTGGAGGATCCCAAACCACCATCAGAACCACTAATATCAATAACGTAAATTGGGAAATACAAGGTCAATTGCCCTAAGTGGATTCACAGGACATTCACAAGTGGGACATGTCAGTGTACTGTTGGAGGTAAGGATAGGAGACATCGCATTGGAGCATTCAGTAGTGTTGGTGGAATTACCCAGTGAGCAGGAACATGTACTGGGGTGTGAATACATGGCCAAAGTGGGGCTTTGTTTTGACCCAGTTCAGTGTATGATTTGGCAGATGCCAACTGCCATGAATAACATAACCACATGCAGATCCCAGTAGGAGAATATCAGGATAGAATATGCACAATGGGTGAAATGTGGATAAAACTGGAGATGAGCAATGATCAGAAGGTGCAGCAAATTATTGCAGAGAACTCAGGGGCATTTGCAAGAAACAAGCATGACTGTGGAAAGATGTCTGGCAGTGTGTGCATTCAAGGTCCTGACCTCAAAACACAGAAGCAATATGGGTTTCCCAAAAGAGGAAGATGTGGGTAAGGTAATCAGCTTTGGTACACAAGGGGTACTGAGGTCAATAGCCTCCACTAATAACTCATCCATACGGCCAGTGAGGAAACCAGATGGTAGTTGGAGGTTGACAATCGACTATTGAGAGCTGAATAAAGTAACTCTGTTAACCGCCCCAACTGTAGCAACTAACCCGGAGACAGTGGTCAAACCAATGAAAGAGCACAATGGTTCACAGTTTTTGACATCAATAATGGATTTTAGTCTATCCACTCAAACAAAAGTTTGCATTTACCTTTCAGAGACAGCAGTGTACATGGACTGCCCTACCACAGGGGTTCCATAATTCCCCATCTGTTTTTCACTTGAGCCTAGGGGAAAAATTAAAATGATTTTCAAAGCCCAAGTGCTTGGTACAATATGTAGATGATATACTTCTGCAGTCTGAAACCAAGCAGGAACATTATCAGCTACTGACAGGACTGTTACAATTCTCACTTGCTTTGGGATTTAAGGAAAACCCTAAAGAAGCACAGGTGATGAAACAAGAAGTTAGTTACTTGGGAATAGTCTTGACAGCCAGAAAAAGAGAAATTGATAAGGAAAGAGCAGAATAAGTTATGAAACTACCTATTCCCTGAGACCTGAAAGGGTTGTGGTTATTTCCACTCAAACAGCTCCTTTAGTGGAGTCACTGAAAAACAATGTGGTTGGGAATGGGAACCGGGTCACACCCAGGCCATCACAGCTCTGAAGCAAGCATTGGGCACTGCGCCTGCTTTAAAAACCCAAATCCAAATGAAATATTCTCATGGGAGTTGTCTACAACTAATACCACTCTCTCAGCAGTTCAATTACAGGAAACACATGGGAAGTTAAGACCAGCAGCATATGCATCACACATGCTCTCACTAGTAGAACAGGGGAATCCTGTATGTGAAATACACTTGTTAGAAGTTTTCTGGACAGTACGATATTTTGCCTACATTGTGGGACTTAATCCACTTACAATATTGACAGAACACACCCCCATACAATTACTGTACGGTGGAAGGATTGAAGATGGTTCAGTAAGAAAAACAGAATTGCTAGGTGGACATTGCTGCTGCAAGAAAGAAATATTAATGTAAAGCGAGTACGCTCTAGCTGAAAGTTAGCCGGTAACCTGGTGTACCAAGCAAGTGAACATGAGTGTCAGGTTATGATAGCAAATGATCCCATGGGGCCATTTGTATCAACACAAAAAGGAGGGGGTGGAAGCAGATCAGGGAAAGTAATGGCAGAACAAAGACACAAAGGAAAAAGAAAAATCCTATTTTAAATTTTTTGTAGATGGCCCCTCATCAGTACAGGATGGTGAGAGGAGAACCTATGTAGAGGATGAACATGGACAGGAAAGGTATAGTATAGCTATAAAGTTACCCAAAACCATGAGTACACAGGCAGCAGATTTAGCCGCTGTGGCATATGTGGTTAGCCCCCAGAATGTTTTCCGCCAGGATCAGTCATACACTCTGACAGTGTGTGCATTTGTTACAGCCTTACAGAAAATCTGACTGCAGGATCATTTGTTTCAGCTGACAGAAAGCCCCTCCCATCTGCTGCTCTGTTGCAGTATATATTTGAGGAGACAAAGGGAAAAGAGTATGGAGTCATAAAGGTGAAGTCCCACTGTAAATGATCTCCTGAGGAGAACAGAAAAGCGGACAAATTAGCGAAGCAAAGTGCTTTATTTGGGCAGGAATGGCAGCCACAGGTTGGAGAGATTGGGAGGCAGAAGGAACAACAGATTGCAGTTGTGGATTTAACTGAGGAACAGAAGAAAGATAAAGGATTAAATAAATAGATAGAAGGGGCACAGTCTGAAATATACAAAGAGCACAAGGGAGTGTTTGTCAAAGATAGAGTCGTCCTTCATGAAGGAAAGTTTCTGGTTCCAGAGAGAGGAAGAAACCAGATGATTCATTGGTACCATGATCTATAGGGACACCAACACCCTGGAAAAGATGAAGGAAGTGGACTGGTGGCCTAAGATGAAGGATGAGGTAGAGCATTATATCAAAAATTGCTTGAATTGTGCACAATATAATCCTGGTAGAAATGTAAAGGAAGGAGCCCTTCGACACACCAGACCAGTGGAAGGGCCTTGGACTAATTTGCAGATAGATTACGTTAGTTCCTTACCACCCACCCCAGCAGGGTACAAATATGTTCTGGTTGTAATAGATACCTTTACAATGTGGGTGGAAGCTTTCCCAGTAAAGACAAACACAGGAAAGGCCACTGCAACAATCTTATTGGAAAGGATATTCACTCGCTGGGGACCACCCCAGAATATCGAATCAGATCAAGGCACACATTTACGTCCCACATAATGCAAGATGTGATGGCACTTTTAGGGATCAAGCAGAGGTTTCATATATCTTATAGACCTCAGTCTAGTGGAATTGTGGAAACGATGAATCAAACACTAAAAAATATGATTGCAAAAATGGTGCAACAACATGAACAACATGGCAGGTAGTTTTGCCTTATGTTCTGTTGATAATATGAAATACAGTGGCATCATCAACAGGTTACACCCCTTATAAACTCATGACTGGAAGGGACATGAGAGGATTAGAGGAGCTGTTATGGTTAGATTTGTCAGAACCCAAGATTGATGGATTGTGTCAGAAAAGTGGGTACAACAGTTGGTAGAGAGAGTGAAAGAGATCAATTATGTGGCAGCCCACCAAACAGGAAAGAAGTAACAGAGTAAAGCCTACTTTGAGTGAAAAGTCAATCCCATTCAGATTCCCATTCCCATTCAGTTATGTCCATACGTGGCCTCCTCTACTGCCATGATGAGGCCAAACTCAGGTTGGAGGAGCCGCACCTCATATACCATCTAGGTAGTCTCCAGCCCCATGACATGAACATTGAATTCTCCAACTTCTGGTAATGCCCTCCCTCTCCCTTCCCCCATTCCAACTGCCGATCACCTCCCTCATGATTCTGCCTTTTTCTACTACCCACAGTGCTTTCCCCTTACATTCCTTCTTCACCTTTCTTGCCTATCTTCTCCCTGCTTCCCCTCCCCCTCCCCTTGATCTTTCCTCTTATTGCCTTCTCCTTCCCCCCTCCCCTTCCTTCTTCAGTCCTGACGAAGGGTCTCGGCCCGAAACGTTGATTGCTCGTTTCCACAGATGCTGCCCGACCTGCTGAGTTCCTCCATTGTGTTGTACGTGTTGCTTTGACCCCAGCATCTGCAGTGTACTTTGTGTTTATGACTCAGCAGAGACCTCTAGTGACTGAAGTGATAACTGTAATGAGGAGATCGGTCAGAGACTTGGCAAAACTTGTCCCTTTAAAAACGAAGAGAATGAAAGCACGCGAGTCTGATGATGGAGGGTATTAAACGAAACAGGAGGCTTGTCATCAAATACCAGATCTGGAAAATAGTTGATAAGTGGTTCAGGGAATTTCCACATCCTGAAAAAGCATGTGGAACAGACCTGGGCTGAACTAAAACGAATTAAGAATATGCAGAAATTGCATCTGTATGATGGCATTTAAATTGTAGCCACCATGTGAACAAGCCAGAAAATAAACCTAATGACACAGCGGGTGGAGGGTGGTGTAGGAGACTACAGCTGGTTGGGATGCTATTAAGACCTGGTTGGAACGACAATCGCCAATTCAGGCTTGTTGTGATGTGAGTATTATTAAAAGTAAGTTAATACAAATCGTGAAGCTGCTGGTGACAAGAGGTTGGTTCCGGGATTGTCGGGGTTTTACTTCCGGTATGCATTGTATGTGGTTCCATCACCCATGCCGCACGAGGTACCTGGAAGCCCCGTATTGTAAATATCATTTGCCGTCCCAGATAAAGATCTTCTTTTGGCCATAAAATTGTCGAGTGGTCCTTTACCACATTTTTTTGGCGACGAGGTGAACTGGTTTTGTGAACGTGATGGCCCGTTTCGAACAGCAGCTGTGAGCAGACGAGGAGCCTCGCGTTCCGGTGGCTACGTTCAGGTCTATCGATGAATTTGTGGAGTGAAAAGAGGACTGGCTGGAGTACAAGGAAAGGTTGGGACACTTTTTCTGTGCTAATGGAATTACTGAGGAGGCTAAGAAGCACACTATTCTCCTGAGTGTGTGTGGGGTAAAGACTTACAAGCTGATAAAGAACTTAGCCACACCACGGAAACCGGGAGAAATTCCATATGATGAACTGGTCAAGCTCATGGGGAACCACCAGAATCCTTCGGTGACACTCCAACAGTGTAAGTTTCATAGACATTTCAGGAAGCCGGGTCAGTCTGTGGACAATTTTGTGGCCGAGCTTCGGCAGCTGTCGGAGCATTGTGATTTCAGAGCCGTGTTGGATGACATGCTCCGTGATAGATTAGTATGCGGCATTAATAATGACATTGTATGATGCCACTTGCTGGGGGAACCCACCGATGACTTTCAAGAAAGGCCTAGTGTTTGCCCAAGGCATGGAGATGGCTGCTAATAAGGATATGCAGAAAGGACATGGGGGGGTGTCGCAGTCGGTGGCAGTGTTTTCGGTGTGGAGGGACACACTATGCAAATGTTTGCAAATTCAAAGACACTGTCTGCCATGCTTGTGGCAAGAAGGGACATTTAGCTAAAAAGTGCAGGAGCATAAAGGGTGAGGTTAAGCCTGGGCAGGGGAAAGCTCAGCAGACTCAGGCAGCCACACACCACCTAGGAGAAGCAGACGAGGAGGCAGCGTGTGCCCACAACATGTTTGGAGTGGAAACGGATGAGCAACCACCTGAACCACATGGTGCCACAGTTACCGTCAGGGCATTAAGTCTGAGTCAACTACCTATACCTGAGGCACTTGCTACTACATATGTGCCTCCAGAGACTGTGTTTTCATTGGAGAGGCTGTCAGAGACACCTGTAAAGGTGACCCAGATCAAGCAGTGGACAGGAGGGACCCAGTCCTGTGCGAAGTCAAGACTTTCCTTTTACAAGGTTGGCCCAGAGTAGTGGAAGCAGAGGAACTGAGGCCTTATGACAAACGTGACAGAACCGAGTCTGCAGGATGGCTGTATTATTTGGGAGGCAAGGGTCATCATGCCTCCCCCTGGCTGTTCACAGATTGTGGAGGAAATTCATGAGACTCACCCAGGGGTGTCTCGGATGAAAAGCCTTGCAAGATCCTACGTCTGGTGGCCAAGAATGGATCAGGTTCTGGAGAACAAGGTAAACTCATGCACACAATGTCAGACCAATCAGAACATGGCACCACCAGCTCCTTTGCACCCATGGGAGTGGCCAGACTACCCCTGGTCTAGGCTACATTTGGACTTTGCTGGCCCCTTTATGGGGCAGATGTTTCTTGTAATGGTAGATGCACACTCCAAATGAATAGAAGCTCACATGATGAGCAACATCACAAACCCCTCAACCACAGACAAACTCAGGCAAGTGTTTGCAGTCCACGGGTTGCCTGACTCTCTGGTCACTGATAATGGCCCGTCGTTCACCACTGAGCTGTTCAGTGAGTTCATGCAGCAAAATGGCATTCGTCACATTCGGACGGCCCCTTTCCACCCAGCCTCAAATGGTTTGGCTGAGCGGGCTGTTCAGACAGTGAAGGAAGGCCTGAAGCGGATGACAGAGGACACTCAGCTTTCATGTTTCCTGTTTAAATACTGCCTCACACCGCAGACTACGACTGCACGCACTCCAGCAGAGATACTCAAGATTGGACCTGCTGCGCCCAGACACGAAGGCAAAAGTGGAGAGAAAGCAGAAAAAGCAGAAGGAGGAACATGATCAAAATACGTGAGAGAGAGACAGTTAAAACCAGATGACAATGTCCATGTGAGAAACTTCAGCAGTAGCAATAATCAGCAATGACCACCTGGGGTTATTCTTAAGCAGAGTGGTCCAGTCTCCTACGTTGATAAACTGACTGATGGACGTGTTTTCCACAGACATCAGGACCACGTGCACCTGCGTCATGATACAGGCTCAGAGGTAGACAGTTCCACGGAGTTTCCCATGGTGAGACAGACTACTATGGGAACAGGTCCACCAGTGACTTTGCCGGAGAGAGAGAGAGAGAGAGAGAGACACTGGGAGAGGGATAGGGGTCCCCTGAAGAGGATGGACATTCTCACACGGGCACACAGACCCCTCTCATGTCCCCAACTCCAGATTCACCCAAAACATCCTCACCAGCGGTGCCTGCTGGGTCACTGGGGGTAGTGCGCAGATCACAGCGCACTCGCAAACCTCCCGACAGACTGAATGTTTGACTGGACAGTTTTTGTTGTGTTTGACTGAATGTTGAATCTGCCACGTTTTTCAGGTGTTTTGTATTGGTAAAATGTTGCTGAGACTCCAGTATAAGTTTCACGGGTATTCAAGATAATGACATCACTGTTTTTATTTCCCAGTTCTTTTCCATTTGGGGAATGTTGGAGTTTAAATCGGGAGAAGTGTTGTAATGTGAGCATTATAAAAATAAGCTATTACTAATGAGGATAATGGTAATGTAGCAATACTCCCGCTAGGGGAAGCTGTTTGTAAAGAGAGGCTGGTTCCGGGGTTGGGGGATTTTACTTCCGTTTTCTTGTCCGGTGTGCATGTGTATAGCTTCTCCGCCATGCAGTACGGTTCAGTGAAAGCCTCTGTATGTAAATATCGATTTTGCCGTCCCAGATAAAGTTGTCCCTTTGGGCATGAAGTTGTCGAGTGGTCCTTTTTCAAATTAGAAGTTACCACAGTCACCTCCTCCAAGCCCCAGAGACCTCCCTGACTCTTAACCCCACGCCAACCCCATTAGACCTCTCTCTAATCCCAATCCAACCCCCATCTCTGTAGCAGTCCCAGACTCGACAGATTCCCCCTGTACCTGTTACAGCCTCCAGACCCTATATTACTCTATGCCTTTTACTCCCTCCAACCCTTATAGACCTCTGTCTCAGTAACTCCCTCCAACCTCTATAGAACTCCCTTTGACAGTCTCCAGACCATACAGACCTCTTTGTCTCAATAACACAGCTCGAAACCCTTTTGACCTCCCTCTCTGTAACACGCCTCCAATCCCTATAGACTTTCCTGGCTCTGTGACAGTCTCCAGACCAGAGAGATCTCCCTGTCTCTGTAAACCCAATAGAACCCTTCAGACCCCCTCTCTGTAACCCCAGTCTAATCCCTATAGGTGACCCTGTCCCTGTAACAGTCACCAATCTCTGCTGATCCCCTCTCTCTGTAAACCCCTGCAACCTCTACAGACATCCCAGTCTCAGTTACAGTTTCCAGATCCTATAGACCTACATATCTCCATAACTATCTTCAGTCCTTTAGACCTCCCTGTCTCTGTAACCCCCACCATACATATAGGTCTCCCTATCTCTGTAACCTCCTCCAACTCTCATACAATCCCCTGCCACTGTATCCCATCGAACTACTCCAGACCTCCCTGTCTCTATATCCCCCTCAAATGCCTACACACCTCCCTGTGTCTGTAATCCCCTCCAACACCAATAGACCTCGCTTTCACTGTAACACCCTCCAACCTCTATCCCTGTAACAGTCGCCAACCCTCAAGTGACAGTCTGCAGAACTGATGGGCCTCCATCTCTATAAACCCCCCCTACCCCCTATGGACCCCCCTGTCTCTGTAACAGTCACCCAATTGTGATAGACCTTTCTCTATCTGTAAACCAACTCCCTCTCTCTCTGTAACCACCTGCAACATCTATAGACCTCCCTATCCCTGTAACAGTCTCCAGACCCTATAGTCCACCCTCCCTGTAACACCCTCCAACACATATACACCTCCCAGTCTCCATAACCCCCTCCAAAACCTTCAGACCTCCCTGACTCCGTAATCCCTACAACCCATATAGACCTCCCTGTCTCTGTAACACCCTCCGGATCCCTGGAGACCTCCCTGCCTTTGTAACAGTCTACAGCCCCTGGAGACCTTCATGGCTCAGTAACCCACTCCAACCCCTATAAACCTCCTGTGCCTGTAAACCCTTCCAACCCCTACAGACCTTATCACCTCTGTAACCCGCTCCATCCCCTATAGACCTCCCTGCCTCTGTAACAGTCTACAGCCCCTGGAGACCTTCATGTCTCAGTAACCCACTCCAACCCCTATAAACCTCCTGTGCCTGTAAACCCTTCCAACCCCTACAGACCTTATCACCTCTGTAACCCGCTCCATCCCCTATAGACCTCCCTGCCTCTGTAACAGTCTACAGCCCCTGGAGACCTTCATGTCTCAGTAACCCACTCCAACCCCTATAAACCTCCTGTGCCTGTAAACCCTTCCAACCCCTACAGACCTTATCGCCTCTGTAACCCGCTCCATCCCCTATAGACCTCCCTGTCTCTGTAACAGGCTCCAAACTGGTGAACTCTCCTCCTCGGGAAATGGGGTTTCAATGAAGGGTTTAAGGAATGCAGAGACGGACAGTCTTCCTCATCGTACTCCAGATCACTGCTCAGGCTCGTGTCGGGGAGCTCGGATCCCCTGGTTAACTGGAGAACCAGGTAACCTGGATGAGTGTTTCCCTCTCCCGGTGGAGGTAGTGCCGCCTCGACTTGTTACCTCCTCCCAATGGGACAGGATCCGGCAGGCATGGGGTGGCCAACTGGAACCTCGAACTGGGTCAGTTTAGTTGTTCAGTTGGCATGATTTTGTAAGGTCTACAGGACGGTGGGCAGTGTCTTGGGCCATTTTTACCCATTTTCTTGACATGCTTTAGTCAATGTATATCTTTGCATCCCGTTCATTCATTCCACCAGCCCAGGGGTGGGGTAGATCTATGTGTCGCTACAAGGTCCTCTAGAGTGGGCCACACGGGAGGTGTAATTTTACACACAGCTTGGACAGGGACCTGTCGGTTCACGTCTCCCACACCAGCCTGATTGTCTGCTGTATCTGCTGTCACGTTGCCCTGTGTTACGGGATCCGGGTACCAGTGTGTGTGTCGCACTTGATTATTGCTAAACTATTTGGCAGCTGCACTGCCTGTAGCAGGTTCACCATCAAACTAGTGTGTTGTGTGGGCTTCCCAGATGAAGTAATAAATCCCCTATTTTTCCACAGGGTCCCGAAGTCATGTACTACCCCAAAGGCAAAACAAGAGTCAATATAGATATTGATGGTCTTCCCGGTGGCGAAGGTACAGGTCCGGGTTAACACACAGGACTCACCTGCCTCAGAGGATGTGCCGAGGGGGAGGGCTGATGTTACTATCTCCTCTACATTCAGCCAACCATGGGGTTCATCAGGACCAGGGAGAGGCATTAAAGGGGAAGATTTAGGGCTGTTGCTGTGTGAAAAGAGAGGTTCGGTTTACATAACAACATCACGTCTTAGCCGGTTCGGCGAGTTACGGTCAAATGCTGTTGCTGCTGAGTTGAGGAGCGGCAGCACTGAGTGGGGAGTGAGAACGGTGCAGCCATGATCTAAGACCAGTGGCGTGGCCTTTCCCACCATAATGATGGTGGCGGCCACGGAACGGAGGCAGGTAGGCATGCTGCAGACCTCAGGGGGCAGAAGGGTCGAATAGTTGGCTACAGACCACCAAAGTCCACCATGTTCTTGGGACACAACAACACTAGTAAAACCCTCCTTTTCATTGACAAAATGCAGGAAGGGCTTATTATAGTTTGGTAACCCTAGTGCAGGAGCCTGTGTCAGAGCTTGTGTCAGGCCGGTGAAGGACTTTTCCATTTCCTCTGTCCCGTGGATGATTTTGAGCGCAGTTTGTATCAAAGCCTTTTTATCAAATGGGACCTTTTCAGAATGGCACTGAGGGCAATCTGTTGGATGAGGACATAGCCGCCCGGGCCAGAATCCCTCGGGAACCACTCACCTGCCCCTTGGAGGCCCGGGGCCTGGACGGTAGGCTGCTGGCTTGGGTAACCCACCGCAGATCACCCTTAACACTAATCCTGTCCGGTAACCACCAAGAGAAGGTTAGATTCGATCTAATCCACTCGCCTCGAGCCCCGGTGGTACTAGGATACCCACAATCCCCAGTTCGACTGGACTGCCGGGAGGATAGCCAGGTGGAGTTGGGCATGCCCCGCCCACTGTCTACGGTCGGCCCCACCTCCCAGGGAGGCTCCGGCGACCCCACTGGTCTCCGAAGTATTTGACCTCTCCAGGGTACCTGCTGAATACCACGACCTGGGACAGGTGTTCAGCAAACAACGAGCACTTGCCCTGCCTCCGTACCGCCCTTATGACTATGCCATCGACCTTCTCCCTGGGCCCCACCACCCACCAGTTGCCCCTATAATTTATCGCGGCCAAAGAGGGAGGCCATGGAGAATTACCTGAGCGAGTCCCTCGCAGCGGGCCTCATCAGGCCCTCTTCCTCCCCTGTGGCCGCGGGGTTCTTCTTTGTGGAAAAGAAAGATGGATCGCTTCGAAACTACATCGATTATCGAGGCTTGAACAATATAACCATTAGGATCAAATACCCACTACCTCTCATTAGTTCAGCCTTCGACCCGCTACACGGAATGACCATCTTTTCCTAGCTGGACCTACGGAATGTCTACCACCCCGTTAGGATACGGGAAGGGGATGAGTGGAAGAGAGCCTTTAACACCCCTCTGGGCCATTTTGAATATCTTATAATGCTGTTTGGCCTTACTAATGCTCCCGCCGTTTTCCAGGCCTTCATCAATGATGTGTTTAGGGACTTCATTAGCTATTTTGTGTTCATCTATCTAGACGACATCCTGATCTTTACCCGCAGCCTGCAAGAACATGTTGGCCATGTCCATAGAGTCCTTCAGAGGCTGTGGGAAAACCAACTGTTTCTGAAGGCGGAGAAATGTGAGTTTCATGTCCCTTCGGTCAGTTTCCTAGCATACATCATCGAAGATGGGCAGGTGAGAGCGGGCCCCGAGGAGATCCATGCGGTGGAGGAATGGCCTAGGCCCACGACCCATAAGCAACTCCAGCGGTTCCTGAGGTAAGTGAACTTCTACCGCTGTTTTATCAGGGACTTCTGTCGGGTGGCAGCCCCCCTCACCCAGCTTACCTCACCCTCCACACCCTTTTCTTGGGACACCGAAGTGGAAGCTGCATTCACTAACTTAAAGAGACGCTTTACCACCGCCCCCATCCTGATCCATCCGGACCCATCCCGACAATTCATCGTGAAGGTGGACACTTCAGATTCCGGGGTAGGAGCAGTCCTGTCCCAACGGTCAGGTACGGACGAAAGGGTTCACCCCGTGCTTTCTTTTCCCACCGATTGTCCCCCATGGAACGGAATTATGACGTGGGAAATTGAGAGTTATTGGTGGTCAAACTGGCGCTGGAAGAGTGAAGGCACTGGCTGGAGAGGGCAGAGCATCCATTCGTCGTCTGGACAGATCACAAAAACCTGGGGTATATTCAGACCGCTAAGCACCTGAACTCCCGCCAGGCCTGTTGGGCATTAATCTTTTGGCGATTCAAGTTTACCATCACTTACCGCCCAGGGTCCAAGAACGGAGAGCCGGGCACGCTCTCCCGCCAATATGATTCCAGGGAGGACACCTCCAGTCCAGAAACGACCATGCCACCCCCCCACCTCCATCCTGCGTGGTGGACTCCCTCACCTGGGAGATCGAGTCCGTGGTAAAGGAAGCCCAACGGGATGACCCAGACCAGGTAAGGGACCCAGCAACTGCATCTTTGTACCCAAACACATCCAATCTCATGTCTTCCAGTGGGGGCATGTGTCTCGAATTGCCTGCCACCCCGGAAGTAACCGAACCTTGACACTCCTGAGAAGACATTTTTGGTGGCCCTCCATGGAGGCAGACACTCGCTCGTACGTCGCGGCACGTCCTGGGGGAAGGCCTCTCATCGACAGCCTGCGGGATTGCTTTACCCCCTGCCTGATCCTGGCCGCCCATGGTCGCACATCACCCTGGACTTCGTCACAGGTCTTCCCAAATCCCGCGGAAATACGACCATTCTCACCGTGGTAGACAGGTTTTTGAAGGCTGTGCATTTTGTGGGCCTACCTAAACTCCCCACTGCCCAAGGGACCGCTGACCTCCTTGTCCGCTATGTTCTCCGTCTCCACGGAATCCCCACCAACATCATCTCAGACCGAGATCCCCAGTTTGTCTCCAAGGTGTGGAGAGCATTCTGCCAAGCATTGGGTGCATCAGTCAGCCTATCATCCAGCTCACACCCCCAGACAAATGGACAGACGGAGCAGATTAACCAGGACCTGGAAACAACTTTGCATTGCGTGACCGAAAACAACCCAGCCACCTGAACGACCAATTCCCATGAGTCGAGTACACCCACAACTCCCTCGTGGAAAGTCCCCATTCGAGTGCTCACTGGGAGCACAAGAAGCACAAGAAGCAGAGATTGCAGTACCATCCGTCCGCGATCATATCGACTGGTGCTGCAGGAGAGACGTGCAGCCCTAGCCGATCACTACAAGGACACAGCCGACTGACACCGGACCCCGGATCTTGACTCAGCCTGGTCCCAGTTCTACACTCGCTACGGAGATCCTGCCTCTGCGTCAGAGTCCTGCACTTGGGTTCGTTTTTCTGACACATCCGTGTCGCACACTGAGGTAACCTCCATTGCTTCATTGGGAAAGAATTACACAGATTCACCACTCTTTGGAAAAGTAGTTCCTCCTCATCTTTATCCTAAATCTACTCCCCCAAACCTTGTGGCTATGCCCGCTAGTTCTAGTCTCACCAACCAGCGGAAATAACTTTTTTGCCTCTAACTTAATCTATCCCTTTCATAATTTTATATATTTCAATAAGATTTCCTCTCATTCTACTGACTCCCAGGTGACTCAATCTCTTCTCATCGTCTAACCTCTCATGTCTGGAATCAACCTGGTGAACCTCCTCTGCACCACCTCCAAAGCCAGTATATCCTTCCTCAAGTAATGAGACCAGAACTGCACACAGTACTCCAGATGCAGCCTCACCAGTACCCTGTACAGTTGCAGCATAACCTCCCTGCCCTTAAATTCAATCCCTCTAGCAATGAAGGCCGACACCCCATTTGCCTTCTTGATGGCCTTTTGCACCTGCAAACCAACCTTTAGTGATTCATGCACAAGTACTCCCAAGACCCTCTGCACAGCAGCATGCTGGAAATTTTTTACCATTTAAATATTAATTTGTTTTTCCTTTTTTCCTTCCAAACTGGATGACCTCACATTTTACCAACATTGTACTCCATCTGCCAGACCCTTTCCCAATCATTTAACATATCTATATCTTTCTGCAGACTCTCCAAATCCTCTGCACATTTTGCTTTTCCACTGAACTTAGTATCATCAGTAAACTTAGTTACACTGCTCTTGCTCCCCTCCGCCAGATCGCAAATGTGTATCGTGAACAATTCTGCGCCCAGAACCAACCCCTGCAGTACACAATCGCCACTGATTTCCAACCAGAGAAACACCCATGTATACCAACTCTCTGCTTTCTATTGGTTAACCAATTCTTTGTCTACGCTAATATGTCACCCCCAACTCTATGCATCATTATCTTACAGATAAGTCTTTTATGCAGCACTTTATCGAACGCCTTCTGGAAATCCATGAAAATAATGCCCATCTGTTCCCCTCTATACACTGTGCTCATTATATTCTCAAAGAATTCCAGAAAGTTGGTCAAACATGACCTGCCTTTGCTGAATCCATGCTGAGTCTGCCTGATTGATCCATTTCTTTCCAGATGCCTTGCTATTTAATCTTTAATGATAGTTTAAAGCATTTTCACAACTACAGATGTTAAACTAATTGGTCTATAGGTATCTGCCTTTTGCACACATACTTTTTGAACAGTGATGTGACATTTGCCATCTTCCAATCTGCCTGGACCTGCCCAGAGTCTAGAGAATTTTGGTAAAACGTCACCAAAGCTTCTATAACTTATATAATTTTTTCTATAATTATCTTCCATAATTTCTGCTATTTCTCTCAGTATCCTGGGATGCATTCTATCAGGATCAGGGGATTTATCCATCTTCAGGCCCTTTAGTGATAGCTATTGTATCCATTGTATTATAGCTATTGTACCTCCCATAGCATCCTGAAGATCTCTCTTTGGTATGTCAGACGAGTCCTCCACCATAAAAACTGACACAAAATGGTCATTCAAAGCCTCTACCATTTCCTCATTGCCCAATATCAATTCCTCTTTCTCATCATCCAAGGGACCTATGTTCACTTTAACCACACTTTTCCACTTTATATAATTATAAGAACTTCTACTATCCTTTTTTATAGTCTGTGCTAGTTAATCTCATAATCTACCTTCCTTTTCTTTATTGCTCACTTAGTGGATCTTTGTTGCTTTTTAAAGTTTCCCAATTCCAGTTTCCCGTGACTCTTGTTGACTTTGTATGCGTGACAAACCGGCATACAGAGAGGAGTAGAGAGGCTTGTCACGTGGTGAGAGAACAGCCTGAGTCTTCATGTAGACAAGACAAAAGAGGTGATCGTGGACTTCAGGAAGGTGTCTGTTGACCACTCTCCATTGCACATCAGGGACTCTGCTGTGGAGACAGTGAAGAACACAAAGTTCCCTGGTGCACTCAGAACAGACAATCTAATCTGTACCTGTTACTCCTCCTCATTGGTCAAGAAGTCACAGCATCGTCTATACTTTCTGAGGAGACTGAGGCATACAAGGCTCCCTGCCCGCATTCTAACAACTTTCTACAGGAGCACCATTGAAAGTGTCCTGTCTGGCTGCATCATCGTGTGATATCGAAGCCACAAGGCATAGGACCGCAGTCCCTACAGAGGACAGTAAAAGCCACCACGAGGTTCAGTAGGGTCTCCCTCCCCTCGTTTCTCACAGTTACTGTGAGCACTGTATATGAAGAGCCCAAAGTTTTGATGAAGATCCATTCCACCCATCCCAAACTCACCACCACCATCAGGACTAGGACTGCCAGACTGAGTAACAGCTTCTTCCCCCAGACTCTGAGACAGATGACTCCTCTGTCAGCACCGAGGTCTCATCACTTGGATAGGGAACAGCTTACCTGTGCTGAACACCACATGGGCTCTGAATTACATTTTATTATTTGTGGGAATAACGTGATGTTTTATGTGTTGTGTGTGGTCTACGTCTTGTGGGTGTGTCACACTGCAGAAGGAACGTTGTTTCATTTGGCTGTAAATAAAAAGTGGGATGAGAATAAACTTGAACTTGAGTAAGTGATGGGCAGATAATGGAGGCATCCGGCACCAGAGGGCATAGGTTTAATCAGAGGAGTAGGGGATTTGAGGGGATCTCGGGAAAGCAAGTTTGCAACCTGAAACATAGTTCTCTCACAGTATTTAAAAAGTATCTGGTGAGCACTCGAATAGTCAGGCACAGAGGCTACAGAGCAAGTGTTGGTGAATGGGTTTGGTACAGATGGTACTCATATAACACCCATGTATTTGCGACATCAGATGTAGGACACGGATCACATCCATGGAGGATAGATGTCTCCTGGTTCACAACGGGTGGATCATTTGAGGGGACCTAGGAGACTTGATGGTGTCATACATGGTGGGAGAAATCTCTATCGTCTCCTCTTGTCTGTGAACCTGGAGAGAAAGCACAGAATTCAGAGACAGGAGATGCAATCGTGGATACGGTAAATGTAGGTGGGAAGACACAAGACCATTTTCTCAATCTGTAAATTCTGCAGATACCCTCCTGCCTCAGCACTACATACCCCTCCACCAACATATTATGCACACATTTTGCCTCAAAGCCATCAGTTTTGTGATCAGAACCATTGACATACAACATGAAAAGTCCCCATCACCAACCCCTATGGAACACCACTAGTCACTGGCAGACAAACAGACCAGGTCCCCTTTATTCCCACTCTTTGTCTCCTGCCAGTCAGCCAATCTTCTGTCCATACTCAAGAAAATCTGTAAATGCTGGAAATCCAAGCAACACACACAAATTACTGGAGGAAGTCAAATGGCCAGGCAGCATCTATGTTATAGTCTCCGACTGTGACCCTTCATCAGGACTGGAATAAAAGATGAGAAAGAAGGTGGGAGAGTTGGGGAGGAAGAAGTACAATGTGGTAAGTGATAGGTGAAACCCGGAGAGGGGAGGAGTGAAATAGAGAGCTGGGAAGTGGATTGGTGAAAGAAATAAAGGGCTGGAGAAGGGGAAACTTGATAGGAGAGACTGGAAGACTGTGGAAGAAAGGATGGGGAGGAGCATCAGAGGGCAGGTAAGGAGATAAAGTTAGAGAGGGAATTGTGAAAGGGGGAGGCAAGTAACAAAAGTTAGAGAAATTGATTGTCATGCCATCAAGTTGGAGGCTACCCAGACAGAATATAAGGTGTTGCTCCTCCAACCTGAGTGTGGCCTCAGTGTGGAAACAGAGGGTCCATGAACTGGCATCTCAGAATGGAAATGGGAAGTAGAAATGACATGGGTGGCCACCGGAAGATCTCTCTTTTCTCTCGGCCAGCTCTCTCTCATTCCTCTGTCATACCCATTGTCCTACTGTACTACTAATAAACTTCACTTTAGTTTCTCCTTCTCAAATCGTGGGAGGAATCTATCAAATCATCATCACTGTTTACCTTAAGTTCCCTTATGAAATCTGATCAAATGCCAGCGACTGGGTGTGATGGAACAGTGTACTCAAATGACTGGGTGTGTGAGTGACAGTCTACCCAGTTAAGGGGTATGTGGGGGGACAGTGTACCCCAGTGACTGAGTGTGTATGTCTGTGGGAGGGAGGGGGTGTTCTGTGCACCCCAGTGACTGGGTGCATGGGTGGTCAGTGTACCCCACTCTCCCCACCGTTGACTGGATGTGTGGGGAAGACAGCTTATCCTGGTGACTAGGTGCCTTGGGGGATGGTGTGTCCCAGTGACTGGGTGTGTGAGTGACAGTGTACCCAGATAAGGGGTGTGTAGGGGGACAGCATACCCCGGTGACTGGCTGTGAGTGTGGGGAGGGGGGAACAGTATACCCCAGTGACTGGGTGTGTGAGTGACAGTGCAACCCCAGTGACTTGGTGTGCGGGGCAGTGTACCCCAGTGATTGGGTGTGTATGTGGACAGTGTACCCCAGTGACTGTGTGTGCAGAGGAGAGTGTACTCCCGTGAATGGGTGTGGGGGCTGTATCCCAGTGACTCTGTGTGTGTGCGTTGGGGAGGGAGAGTGGTGTACCCCATTGTCTGTGTGTGGGAGGGAATGTACCCCTGTAACTGTGTATTGTGAAGGGAGGTGGTGTGCCCCAGTGACTGGGTGTGGGGGGAGAATGTACCCTGGTGACTAGGTGTGTGCGTGTGAAGAGGGACAGTGTACCCCAGTGACTGTGTGTGTGCGTCGCGGGACAGTCTTCCCCAGTGACTGGGTGCCTGGGGGGACGGTGTGACCCTATGAAACACTCTGGTTCTGTCGACTGTGTAAGTCTAGGGAAGAAAATCTCCTGCCTCACCAAACATGGGAGATAGAAACACAAGCCCCTCAGAACCCCGTTTGTGTGGATGTTGCGTGAATGCGTTATCCTGTTACAAATGACCACAAAATAACAGACAGTACACCACATACAATTAAACAATTTAGCTTTATAATTCTTAATTTAACTACAGGGTTAATAAAAACAGCAAGCTCATAAAGGGCCCATTTTAACAAAACAGTCTAATGTGCACAAGTTGGAGCTCACAGTTTCCCCTTCTTCGATCCTCCTTCGATCTCCCCAGGCTTCGTCAACTCCTGGCCCCACTCCATGTTCATTCCTATAACCTCTCTTTCTCAATCTTTATTATTAAGTTTCAAATAGATAAACATAATAATGATAATGATACAAAGAGATTACATTAATAACGGTTAACATATACAGAAACAGACTCTGAGTAACATATGTAATCTAAGCCTCCCAATCTCTTAAGAACCGAACATGAAAAAGACTCAAAACTATTTTATACAGAAAAAAAGTCCCGCTAAACTGAAAAAAATAAAAACAAAACAAAACAAAAGCTGGGCTATCGTGTTTCATAGGTTAAAATCATGATTTGTCATTAACTCCGCTCCTCTATACACAAACAAAAAGTTATTGAGAAGGATTCGGAAAAGGTCAGCTTACATCAAATGAAAATGTTGAATAAATGGCCTCCAAGTTTCTTTCAAATTTAACCGAAGGGTCGATAGTGCCACTCCTGATTTTTTTCTAAGTTTAAACATGTTATAGTTCGGGAAAACGATTGAAATGTTGTAGGGGGTTTAGAATCTTTCCATTTAAATAAAATGGATCTTCTGGTTATTAATGTAACAAATTTAATCGAAAGGCAAGCTGAAGGGGATAATTGACTAGAGTCCATCACTGGTAATCCAAAAATTGCAGTGATAGGATGAGGTTGTAGATCAATACACAAAACTGCTGAAATAATATCAAAAATGGCTTTCCAATATTTTTCCAAAAGAGGACAAGACCAGAACATATGTGTCAAGGAGGCTACCTCAGACTTACTTTGTACGTCTGTCACAGACAGGATTTATTTGGCAATAAAAACAAGATAACTTACCCTTGGACATATGGGCACAATGAACCACTTTAAACCGTATCAAAGCATGTCTAGCACACGTTGAAGAAGTGTTAACTAGTTGGAGAAATTTCTCCCATTTCTCTGTGGATAAAGATACCTGAAGTTCTCTTTCCAATTCATTCTTAATTTTATCAGATGTACCTAGATGTATTTTCATAATCAGATCATAAATAATTGCTATTAAACTCTTCTGATAAGGGTTTAAACCTAAAAAATTTCTGTAATTTCAGTTCGATGTGATATCGGAAAAGTAGGTAAAATGAAATTCAGGGAGTTTCTAATCTGTAAATATCTGGAAAAAATGTGATCTAGGCAAATTATATTTATTAGACAACTGTTCAAAAGATATAAGACAGTTATCCATGAATAAATCACGAAAACATATTATTCCCTTCGTTTACCATAAAAGAAAAGCTTGATCAGTTCTGAATGGTCGGAAGAATAAATTAGATATAATAGGACTTGATAAGATAAATTTATTCAATCCAAAAAATTTACAAAATTGAAACCACATTCGTATTATATGTTTAGTTATTGAATTAGTCATTAGTTTATTCAGTTTAGTAAGTGCAAAGGGAAGTGAGGCCCCTAAAATAGAAGCCAATAAGAACACTTGTACAGACTCACACTCGAGGTTCACCCATTGTGCACATTGAATTTCATCCAGATCTTGTGTCCAGAACATTATATATCAAGTATTAAGAGCCCAATAATAGAATCTTAAATTTGGCATTGCCAAACTGCCATCCTTTTTTAATTTCTGTAAATATTTCTTACTTAACCTAGGATTTTTTTTATTCTGACATACATATAAAGAAATTTTAGAATCAATAGTATCAAAAAAGGATTTAGAAATGAAGATTGGTACCACCTGAAATAGATACAGAAATTCAGGTAAAATAATCATCTTAATACCATTAATTCTACCAATCAATGATAAGGACAAAGGGGGGCCATTTAGTAAGCAATTGTTTAACATGAGCAATTAAGGGAAAAAAGTTAACTTTAAATAGATCCTTATGTTTCTTAGTAATTTTAACACCCAAATAAGTAAAATAATCAGTAACCAGTCTAAGTGATAATTGTCTATGGACTGGAACTTGCATATTTAATGGGAAAAGCTCATCTTATTAAGATTCAATTTATAGGAGGGCATCGCATTATGACATAGGATCAAGACGTTGGAAATCCAGCTCCCTTGTAAAAAGTAATGAAATAGGGTTTAAATGAAGAAGAGTTAACAAATACCTACTAGAAACTATTTATAAGCAACTCAGGATTATTTTTAGATATGGCTCCTAAACCGAAACAGAAGAAGGCTACTACTTCGAAGACTGTGCAAATCGGCGGGGAAAAAGACCTAACTGTCTTGGCGAAGCCTCATACTCAAGTTGGATCTCCTCCCAGTGAGGGGCATGACACTTCTGATGATGCAGGACAGGAAGTTACAGCAATGTCAGCGATCTCTAAGAAGAAATGGCAAGAACAATGCATGCGCGAAGAAACAAGTAAGCATGAATAGATATTAACAAAACTACAAATCCCAACTATGGCTGAAAGTGAATCGGAAGTGGAGTCAGACTCTTTGGGAAACACAGATGAAGAAGAAGAGGAAAAGAAGGAGGAGATTAAAGGAGACATAAGAGATATCCTGATATATATGATGAATGAATTAAAAGCTATAAGAACAGATATAAGAAGGATGCAGATTACACTCAATAACGTGGTGGAAAAACAAAAGAAGATGGATAATAAAGTTAAAGAGATGGAAGTAAAAATGGAAGAAAACACCGAAAGAATAGATAAGATAGAAGACAATAATCTTGCCTGGACAATAGAAAGAAAACGGATGTTGGAAAAAATAAATGCGCTTGAAAACTCTAGTAGACAAAATAATATTAAAATTGTTGGTCTTATGGAAGGTACAGAGGGAGAAAATCCAATAAAATACTTTCAAGAATGGATTCTGAAGATTTTGGAAATGAAAGAAGGAAGCCAAGTATTTGAAATTGAAGGAGCACACAGAGCTTTAAGACCAAAACCTCAACAAGATCAAAATCCAAGATCAATTTTGATAAAATGCTTAAGGTACCAAGATAAAGAAATTATCTTGAAGGCAGCTACTCAAGGTGCTAAAAAGAGAAATGGGCCATTGATGATAGAAGGGAAAAGAGTTTTTTTTATCCAGACATAAGTTACGATCTTCTGAAGAGGCGGAAGGAATTTAATCCAGTGAAAAAATGTTTATAGGAAAAGGGCTATAAATTTTTATTGAGCTACCCAGCATAATTCATAATTTTCCTGGATAATGAAGAAAGAAGATTTTTCGTTGACTACTGGAAAGTGGAGAAATTTGTACAAGAACTACCTGATAATCACGAGGAGTAAAGAATTATAGAAATGAAGTGGACTAAAGATGAAGACTGAAATAAGGTTGGACTTGACGGACATTTATAAGGGAAAAAAGTTTGAGGAGTATTAATTGGGAGTAGAGACATTAATTATTTTCTTTTTTTTCCTTCACTAATATATTTTATTTTTTTTGCGGGGGAGCTGGAGGAGCTCCTGATTGATGGCTGCGAGTTTCACGTGTACAATCATGGTGATTGCCATGTCCCGTAAAATGGGGGGGTAATGTTGTGTTCTTTTTATTCGCAACATTAGTGGGGGAGGGTATTTTGTTTTTTTTTCTTATATATTAGTTACCTTTCTTCTATTTTTCTTCTTTTTTGCCTGGATGGTTGGGCAGAGACTCATAGCAACATGGAGAATTTTAAAGAGTTCCCAAGGTATTATGAATGATTAATTTACCTAATTTTTTAAGTTTTAAAGTTAATGGACTTAATGGACCTGTGAAAAGAAAAAGAGTTTGAACATATATTAAAAAAATGAAAGGAGATATAGCTTTTCTACAAGAAACACATTTAACAGAAACAGAATATAAGAAATTAAAGAGAGATTGGGTTGGAAATGTCATTGCAGCTTCATTTAATTCAAAATCGAGAGGAGTTGCAATTTTGGTTAATAAAACTTTACCAATTAAAATACAAAATGTAGTAATTGGTTCTGTGGGGAGATATGTGATTATACATTGTCAAATTTTTTCAGAATTATGGACTGTTATGAACATTTATGCACCAAATGAAAATGATGCAAAATTCATACAAGAAGTTTTTTTGAACTTGGCTGATGCACATGATAAAATATTAATAGGTGGAGACTTTAATTTTTGTTTAGATCCATTTTCGGATCGGTCAACTAAAGTTGCTACAAAATCAAAGGTAATAAAACTAACTTTATCATTAATGAAAGATTTAAACCTGATTGATGTATGGAGAAAAATTAATCCAAGAGAAGGAGATTATTCATTTTATTCAAATAGACATAAAACTTACTCAAGGATTGATTTTTTTATTGTCAAAAAATATTCAGGATAGAGTGAAAAGTGGGGAATATAAAGCAAGAATACTGTCAGATCATTCCCCTTTGATAATGACAATGATAATGATGGATAAGGAGGAATGGATCTATAGATGGAGATTTAATTCAATTTTATTAAAATGTCAAGATTTTTGTGATTTTATGAAAAAACAGATTCAATTTTTTTGATACAAATTTACATTCTGTTGATAAAATTGTATTATGGGATGCGATGAAAGCATACTTAAGGGGTCAGATTACAAGTTATACATCTAAAATTATGAAGGAATACATGGCAGAAATAGATCAATTGGAGAAAGATATCATAAAGTTAGAAAAAGAGTCTCAAAGATATATGACAGAAGAAAAATGAAGACAATTTGTTAATAAAAAATTACAGTATAATACACTCCAGACATCGTACAGAAAAATTAAGTATGCGAACTAAACAGAAATATTATGAATTAGGTGAAAGATCACATAAGATTCTTGCTTGGCAGCTGAAAACAGAACAGGCTTCTAAAACAATAAATGCAATTTGAACAAGTGTAAATAAGGTTACTTATAAACCTTTAGAAATTAATGAAACTTTAAAAAAAATTATGGTGAACTATATCAATCAGAATCACAAAATAAGATTGCTGAGATAGATAAATTTTTATCACAAATAACCCTTCCAAAATTAAATTTGGAAGAACAGAAAGGATTAGATATGCCCTTTACATTAAAAGAGGCCGAAGAAGCTTTAGGATCACTTCAGTGTAATAAATCCCCAAGAGAAGATGGTTTTCCTCCTGAATTTTATAAAAAAAATTAAAGATTTATTAATTCCTCCTTTTATGGAATTAATATATCAAGTGGAAAGAATGCATAAACTCCCACAATCTTTTTTAACAGTGATCATAACTGTATTGCCAAAAAAGACAGAGATTCTTTAAAACCAACATCATATAGGTCTATTTCTTTGTTGAATACAGATTATAAAATAATAGCAAACATTTTATCTAATAGAATATCTAAATATTTACCAAAATTAATACATAGGGATCAAATAGGTTTTATTAAAAATAATCAATGGATAATATAACCCAGTTACCTAGTATAATTCATTTGGCACAAAAAAGAAAGGAAATGAGTGTGGCAGTTGCTTTGGATGCAGAGAAAGCATTTGATAGATTGGAATGGGGTTTTTTATTTAAGGCATTGGAAAAATATGAGTAAGGAAAATCTTTTATACAATGGATTAAAACCTTAAATACTAATCCTCAAGCTAAAGTAGTTACAAATGGTCAGATTTCAACACAATTTTGCTTAACGAGGTCAACTAGAAAGGTTGCCCATTATCACCTACTTTATTTGTATTGGCAATAGAACCATTAGCTGAATTAATTAGAACAGATTCAGACATCTCAGGGGCTTTAGAATTAATCAAGAAGAATATGAGATTAATTTATTTGCTGCTGATGATTTGATTTATTTAACAAACCCATTGCAATCTTTGCAAAGATTATCTTTTAGATTGGAAGAATATGGGAAAGTATCAGGGTATAAAGTAAATTGGGATAAAAGTGACATTTTACCCCTTACCGAAGGAAATTATAATCAATGTCAATTAGTAACTCAATTTCGATGGTCAATAAATGGGATAAAATATTTAGGTATTAGAGTTGATAATGATGTAAAAAATTTATATAAACAAAATTATTTGCCGTTATTAAAAAAAAATAAAAGAGGATCTTGATAAATGGATGATGTTACCAATAACATTAATAGGTAGAGTTAATGCTGTAAAAATGAATATATTTCCTAGATTGCAATATTTATTCCAAACTTTACCAATACAATTACCTCAGAAGTTTTTTTCAAGAACTGAATAAATATGTAAGGAAATTTCTTTGGAAAGGAAAGATATCAAGAATATCATTGGAAAAATTGACATGTAAATTTGATTTAGGAATGTTACAACTTCCAAACTTTAATGAATTGTTATAAAGCAAATCAACTTAGATATATTGCGTCTTTTTTTGATGAAGAGAAACCGGCATGGATTAGAATAGAATTAGATAAGATAGGAGAAAACATACCAGAAGATTTTATACATAAATGGGAATCCAAATGGATATGGGAAAAAAAAGGATCTCCTATATTAAGACACTTGATTGATTTATGGAATAAGGTAAATATGGACGATGAGATAAAGAAATCTTTATTAGCAAAAAGAACTTTAATTCAAAATAGGCTTATTCCTTTTACAATGGATAATAAACTTTTACATAATTGGTTCCAAAAAGGGATTAAATAAATAGGTGATTGTTTTGAAGGAGGTATATTGATGTCATTTGATCAATTAAAAAATAAATATAAAATATCAAACAACACTCTTTTCTGTTATTTTCAATTAAAGGCTTATTTACAAGAAAAGCTGGGTCAAACAATGTTGATGCCAAAACCTAGTGAAATAGAAATATTAATTCAAAAAGGAAAAATTAAAAAAATTACATCTTGTATGTACAATTTGATTCAAAATCAGACAATTAAATCAGGAATTCATAAATCAAGACAAAAATGGGAATCTGATTTGAATATTAAAATTGATGGAAAAAGCTGGTCAAGATTATGTTCTGATAGTATGATAAATACAATAAATGTTCAACTTATATTAGTACAATATAATTTTTTACATCAATTATATATGACACCACAGAAAATAAATATATTAAATTCAAATATGTCTGACCAATGTTTTCGATGTAATCAAGAAATTTGTACTTTTTTACATTCTACTTGGTCTTGTTTTAAAATTCAATCATTTTGGATAAATCTAAGACTTTTATTGGAACAAATTACTGGAGTACAACTCCCACATAGTCTAATATTATTTTTATTAGGAGACATTGAAGGGACAATACCAAAACTTAATTTGATTAAGTATCAGAAAAAAATTATTAAAATAGCATAGGCAGTAGCCAAAAGAGTTATCGCAATTACTTGGAAATCTGATTTATATTTAACTATGGATTGTTGGAATAATGAAATATGTAGTTGTATTCAACTTAAAAAAATTACATACAATCTAAGAAATGAATATGATATATTTTTGAAAATTTGGCTTCCATACCTAAACAAGATAGGATTAAATAGGTCCTTTGAAGATAAAATGATAAAGTAATTGAGGAAAGTAAAAATAAATATTAAAATTATTTTGAACTCCGTGGAGCATGTGGAGATCCTTCGATATCCAGGCAATCTTTCTCTTCTTTCTTTCTTTTTTTTTCTTTCTTTAGACAAGGGTTGGGGGGGAGGGTTAATATTATTTTTCTCTTTCTTACTATTTTATCATTACATTTATTCTTTGTAATTTTCTGAAAATTTAATAAATAAAAAAAGATTCAATTTATAACCTGAAAAACTACAAAACTGAGCAAGTAGTGATATTATTGCAGGGATGGATTTCTCTGGGTTAGAGATATGGAGTAACAGATCATCTGCATATAGTGTTACCTTATGTGCCCCATTCCCACAAATATACCAAATATATTGGGTAAATCACAAAGAGCGAATTCCAAGGGCTCCAAGGCAATATCAACTAGTAAAGGACTTAAAGGACAGCCCTGTCGAGTACCTTGAAAAAGCCTGAAAAAGGCAAATCTCTGATTATTGGTAAATACAGAAGCCAAAGGTGTATGATATATCAATTTAATCCAAGATATGAATTTTGGGCTAAAATTAAATTTCTCAAGCATGTATTCCCATTCAACTCTATCAAACGCCTTCTCCGCTTCAAGCAAAATAACACATTCTGGAGTTTTAGGTGAAGAAGTATATATAATATTCATTAACCTTCTAACATTAAAATGATTTTAATCAATTCTGTCTGGTCATCAGAGACAATTTGTGGCAATACATTTTCCAATCAATTTGCCAATATTTTGGAAAAGATTTTGGAGTCCACATTCAACCAGGATATAGGTCTATATGATGCACATTCAGTGGGGTCTTTATCTTTTTAAGGAATTAAAGAAATAGTTTCTTCATAAAAGGATTGTGGTAATTTACCTACAAATAAAGCATCCTAAAGATTCCAAAAAGAAAGTAGATTTGAAAAACATTTTTAAAATTCTACTGTTTACCCATCCAAACCAAGTACTTTACCAGAATTTATCAAAGAAATTGCTTTCTTTATTTCTTCGTCCATGATGGGTGCATCTAATGCTAAAGGTTCATTAAGTGGTAGTTTTGGAATATTCAATTTCCTTAAAAGTTCATGCATTATGGTAGAATCATCAGGAAATTCTGATTGGTATAAAGAGGTATAGAATTCTTGAAAAGATTTATTAATTTTGTCATGATCAACTGCCAAAATACCATCCCATTTATGAACATTAATAATCTGACATTTAGCTGAAGCAACTTTCAATTGGTTGTCTAGTAATTTACCTGATTTATCACCATATACTTAAAAATGACACCTAGTTTTCAGTAATTGATTTTCAGTCGGGGATGTTAATAACAAACTGTGTTGCATCTGAAGTTCAACTCTCTTTTTATAAAGCTGCGGATTAGGAGGAGCAGAATATTTTTTATCAATTTCTTTAATCTTATCAACCAATGTACATATTTTATTATTAATTTGTTTCGTCAATCCAGCAGAATATGAAATAATTTGCCCATGGATGTATACTTTAAAGGTATCCTATAATATACCACTTGAAATCTCTTCTGTAAAGTTAGTTGAAAAGAAAAAGGCAATCTGTTGTTTAATAAAGTTAACAAAGTTTATGTCCAGAAGCAGAGTAGAATTGAACCGCCATTGTCTAGCGCTAAAAGTTACATCAGTTAATTTGATTGATAGTTTCAAGGGCGCGTGATCGGAAACTGTGATTGCATCTTACTCACAGGCAGTAACAGATGGAACTAATTGAGAGTCGATAAAAAAGTATTCAATTCTAGAGTAATTATGATATACATGAGAAAAGAATGAAAACTCTTTTTTGTTATGATTTAAAAACATCCAAATTTCTAAAATTCCGGAGTCAACTAAAAACAAATTAATAAAAATAGTGAATTTGTTTGGAAGTACCTGATTACATGCAGACCTGTCCATCGAGAGATTCAGGCAACAGTGAAAATCTCCGCTCATTATCAACGTATATTTATTTAGATTAGGAAGAGATGCAAATAGATCTTTAAAGAATTCAAGATAGTCAACATTTGGTGCACAGATATTAACCATAACACCTTTTTGGTTATAAAATAAACCAATAATTAATAGAAATCTACCATTCAGGTCTGAAATTCTTTCATAGTGAACAAATGCAATCGAGGAGTCTATAAAAATAGAAACCCTTTTCCCCTTAGCCTGTGAGTTGGAGTGAAATTGTTGATCTTTCCAAAACCTAAAAAAACACTGTTAATCCTCCTTCCTCACATGAGTTTCCTGGGCAAAGATCATCTGAGCATTTAATCTATGAAAAACTTGAAAAATCTTCTTCTATTTAATCGGATGATTCAAATGATTCATATTCCATTAGACAAAGTTAATAATATTATCCATTTTATTAGAAAAAAACATATGTTAGATAAAGGGTTAACCTTACTGCATAGGAAGCTCATCAGTCAGGAAGAGGGGAAAAGGTTTAAAGGGGAACCGGATGTTACGACAATTCAGACACATTTGCAGTTTGAGATCAGCCCAGATTGAAAAAACTAAACTAAAAATAGCCCCACGTTTACAAAACATTTTGAAAGGTGAGATCTTGAAAAGTGAAACAGAATACAATCTTATTAATATTTCAGGGGGAAAAAATCAATCACCAAATCTCAAGAAAGAGATTAGAAAAGCTAAAAGAAGATACGAGGTTGGTTTGGCAAACAAGGTGAAAGTAAATCCGAAAGGTTTCTACAGTTATATTAAAAGCAAGAGGATAGTGAGGGATAAAATTGGCCCCTTAGAGAATCAGAGTGGTCAGCTATGTGTGGAGCCAAGGGAGATAGGAGAGATTTTGAATGATTTCTTCTCTTCGGTATTCACTAAGGAGAAGGATGTTGAATTGTGTAAGGTGTGGGAAACAAGTAAGGAAGTTATGGAACCTATGACAATTAAAGAGGTGGAAGTACTGGTGCTTTTAAGAAATTTAAAAGTGGATAAATCTCCGGGTCCTGACAGGATATTCCCCAGGACCTTGAGGGAAGTTTGTGTAGAAATAGCAGGAGCTCTGACGGAGATCTTTAAGATGTCATTAGATACGGGGATTGTGCCGGAGGATTGGCGTATTGCTCTTGTGGTTCCATTGTTTAAAAAGGGTTCTAGAAGTAAGCCTAGCAATTATAGACCTGTCAGTTTGACATCAGTGGTGGGTAAATTAATGGAAAGTATTCTTAGAGATAGTATTAATAATTATCTGGATAGACAGGATCTGATTAGGAGTAGCCAGCATGGATTTGTGCGTGGAAGGTCATGTTTGACAAACCTTATTAAATTTTTTGAAGAAGTTACGAGGAATGTTGACGAGGGTAAGGCAGTGGATGTAGTCTAAATGGACTTCAGCAAGGCCTTTGACAAAGTTCCACATGGAAGGTTAGTTAAGAAGGTTCAGTCGTTAGGTATTAATGCTGGAGTAATAAAATGGATTCAACACTGGCTAGATGGGAGATGCCAGAGAGTAGTAGTGGATAATTGTTTATCGGGATGGAGGCCAGTGACTAGCAGGGTGCCTCAGGGATCTGTTTTGGGCCCAATGTTGTTTGTAATATACATAAATGATCTGGATGATGAGGTGGTAAATTGGATTAGTAAATATGCCGATGATACTAAGGTGGGAGGTGTTGTGGATAATGAGGTGGGTTTTCAAAGCTTGCAGGGAGATTTATGCCGGTTAGAAGAATGGGCTGAACGTTGCCAGATGGAGTTTAATGCTGAGAAGTGTGAGGTTCTACATTTTGGCAGGAATAATTCAAATAGAACATACAGGGTAAATGGTAGGGCATTGAGGAATGCAGAGGAACAGAGAGATCTAGGAATAACAGTGCATAGTTCCCTGAAGGTGGAGTCTCATGTAGATAGGGTGGTGAAGAAGGCTTTTGGAATGCTGGCCTTTATAAATCAAAGCATTGAGTACAGAAGTTGGGATGTTCTGGTCACCAAATTATAGGAAAGATATCAATAAATAAGAGAGAGTGCAGAGACGATTTACTAGGATGTTACCTGGGTTTCAGCACTTAAGTTACAGAGAAAGGTTGAACAAGTTAGGTCTCTATTCATTGGAGCATAGAAGGTTGAGGGGGGATTTGATCGAGGTATTTAAAATTTTGAGAGGGATAGATAGAGTTGACGTGAATAGGCTGTTTCCATTGAGAGTAGGGGAGATTCAAACAAGAGGACATGGTTTGAGAGTTAGGGGGCAGAAGTTTAAGGGAAACACGAGGGGGTATTTCTTTACTCAGAGAGTGATAGCTGTGTGGAATGAGCTTCCTGTAGAAGTAGTAGAGGCCAGTTCAGTTGTGTCATTTAAGGTAAAATTGGATAGGTATATGGACAGGAAAGGAGTGGAGGGTTATGGGCTGAGTGCGGGTAGGTGGGACTAGGTGAGATTAAGAGTTCGGCACGGACTAGGAGGGCTGAGATGGCCTGTTTCCGTGCTGTGATTGCTATATGGTTATATGGTTAAATCAAATTCTTAATTATTTTCAAAAACAAACAATTGAAAATAATAAAATAAAATAATAAAGGAAAAAAGAGGAACTTTAACATAGAAGCATGATAAACATCCATACTCCAAAACAGAGTACGAGTGTTATCAAACCAAGGGCAAAAATCCTCAAACTTCAGAAAGTCCAGATCTATGAACTGGTTATCAACTTATAAACCAAATGATTACAGACACAAAGAGACAGTAAATTTATTGACAGCTGAGATCAAACATTGATCCTCAAGGAATTGATAAGCTTCTTCCATGGATTTAAACCATTTACGTGATTTATCAGGCAGAACAACCCTTATACGAGCTGGAAATAGCAGAGCTGGTTGAAACTTTCTTTGATAAAGCTCAGATATCATCGGTTTAAAAAGCGATCTTTCTCGCATTACCTCAGGACAGTGGTCTTCAACCAGATGAAACTTGAGGTCTCCATGTTCAATAACCCCTTTCCGATGGGCAATTTGAATTAAATGCTCCTCGATATGCACATAGTAGAATCAGAGTATAACAGGTTGAGGCTTCAACTCTTTAGACAATAGGTGCAGGTCTAGGCCATTTGGCCCTTCGAGCCAGCACCGCCATTCACTGTGATCATGGCTGATCATACACAATCAGAACCCCATTCCTGCCTTCTCCCCATATCCCTTGACTCCATTTTCTTTAAGAGATCTATCTAACTTTTTCTTGAAATCATCCAGAGAATTGGCCTCCACTGCCTTCTAAGGCAGAGCATTCCATAGATCCACAACTCTCTGGGTGAAAAAGTTTTTCCTCAACTCTGTTCTAAGTGGCCTACCCCTTATTCTTAAACTGTGGCCTCTGGTTCTGGACTCCACCAACATCGGGAACATGTTTACTGTCTCTAGAGTGCCCAATCCCTTAATAATCATATATGTTTCAATCAGATCCCCACTCATCCTTCTAAATTCCAGTGTATACAAGCCCAGTCGCTCCAATCTTTCAACATATGACGGTCCCGCCATTCTGGGAATTAACATTGTGAACCTGTGCTGCACTCCCTCAATAGCAAGAATGTCCTTCCTCAAATTTGGAGACCAAAACTGCACACAATACTCCAGGTGTGGTTTCACCAGGGCCCTGTACAACTGCAGAAGGACCTCTTTGCTCCTATACTCAACTGCCCTTGTTATGAAGGCCAACATGCCATTAGATTTCTTCACTGCCTGCTGTACCTGCAGTGACTGATGAACAAGGACACCTAGATCTCGTTGTACTTCCCCTTTTCCTAACTTGACACCATTCAGATAGTAATCTGCCTCCTGTTCTTGCTACCAAAGTGGATAACCTCACATTTTTCCACATTAAACTGCATCTGCCATGCATCTGCCCACTCACCCAACCTGTCCAAGTCACCCTGCATTCTCCTAACATCCTCCTCATATTTCACACTGCCACCCAGCTTTGTGTCATCTGCAAATTTGATACTGTTACTTGTAATCCCTTCATCTAAATCATTAATGTATATTGTAAATAGCTGCAGTTTCAGCACGGAGCTATGTGGTACCCCCACTAGTCACTGCCTGCCATTCTGAAAAGGACCCGTTAATCCCTACTCTTAGTTTCCTATCTGCCAACCAATTTTCTATCCATGTTAGTACCCTGCCCCCAATACCATGTGCCTTAATGTTGCCCACTAGTCTCCTACATGGGAACTTATCAAAGGCTTTCTGAAAATCCAGGTACACTAAATTTACTGGCTCTCCCTTGTCCATAGTTACATCCTCAAAAATTTCCAGAAGATTAGTCAAGCATGATTTCCCCTTTGTAAATCCATGCTGACTCAGACCAATCCTGTTACTGCTATCCAAATGTGCCACTATTTCATCTTTTATAATTGACTCCAGCATCTTCCTCAGTACTGATGTCAGGCTAACTGGTGTATAATTCCCTGTTTTCTCTCTCCCTCCTTTCTTAAAAAGTGGGATAACATTAGCTACCCTTCAATCCTCAGGAACTGATCCTGAATCTATAGAACATTAGAAAATGATTACCAATGCGTCCACGATTTCTAGAGCCACCTCCTTAAGTACATTGGGATGCAGACCATCAGGCCCTAGGGATTTATCAGTCTTCAGTCCCATGAGTCTACCCAACACCATTCTCTGCCTAATGTGAATTTCCTTCAGTTCCTCCATTACTCTAGGTCCTCTGGCCACTATTACATCTGTGAGATTGTCTGTGTCTTCCCTAGTGAAGGCAGATCCAAAGTATCAGTTCAACTTGTCTGCCATTTCCTTATTCCCCTAATAAATTCACCTGTTTCTGCCTTCAAGGGCCCAACTTTGGTCTTAACTAATTTTTTCCTCTTCACATACCTAAAGAAGCTCTTACTATCCTCCTTTATATTCTTGACTAGCTTACCTTCATACCTTACCTTTTCTCCCCGTATTACCTCTTTAGTAATCTTCTGTTGCTCTTTAAAAGTTTCCAAATCCTCTGGCTTCTAGTTCATCTTTGTTATGTTATTCTTCTCTTTTATTTTTATACTGTCCTTGACTTCCCTTGTCAGCCACGGTCGCCCCCTACCCCCCTTAGAATCTTTCTTCCTCTTTGGAATGAACTGATCCTGCACCTTCTGAATTATTCCCAGAAATACCTGCCATTGTTGTTCCACTGTCATCCCTGCTAGGGTATCCTTCCAGTCTACTTCGGTTAGTTCCTCCCTCATGGCTCCATAATCCCCTTTGTTCAACTGTAATACTGACACTTCTGATTTTCCCTTCTCCCTCTCAAATTGTAGATCAAAACTTATCATATTATGGTCACTACCTCCTAATGGCTCCTTTACCTCGAGTTCCCTTATCAAATCCAGTTCATTACAAAATTCTAAATCCAGAGTTGCCTTCTCCCTGGTAGGCTCCAGTACAAGCTGCTCTAAGAATCCATCTCGGAGGCACTCCACAAACTCCCTTTCTTGGGGTCCAGTACCAACCTGATTTTCCCAGTTTACCTGCATGTTGAAATCCCCCATTACAGCCATAGCATTACCTTTGCGACATGTTGATTTTAGCTCTTGATTCAACTTGCACCCTATATCCAGGTTACTATTTGGGGCCTGTAGATAACTCCCATTAGGGTTGTTTTGCCCTTACAATTTCTCAGTTCTATCCATACTGGCTCTACATCTCCTGATTCTATGTCACCCCTTGCAAGGGACTGAATATCATTCCTCACCAACAGAGCCACCCCACCCCCTCTGCTCACCTGTCTGTCCTTTTGATAGGATGTATATCAAAAGAATATCCATTTCCCAGCCCTGGTCCTCTTGCAGCCATGTCTCTGTTATTCCTACAACATCATACTTGCCAACTTCCAACTGAGCCTCAAGCTCATCCACTTTATTTCTTATACTTCATGCATTCATATATAATACTTTTAATCCATTACTCCCCTCACTTCTCACATTGATGCCTATTGCACTTGGCCATACTCTCCGATCCCTTCCTGAGCTTTTTGCCCCGTTAATTCTGTTGTCTTTCTTATCTTTTCTTATTCTCTCTTTCCCTCTAACTCCATCCTTATGTTTCCAGTTTGTCTCCTCCCTCGCACTTATTAGTTTAAACATACCCATGTAGCAGTGACAAACCTGCTTGCCAGAATGCTGGTCCCCCTCCTGTTAAGATGCAACCCGTCCCTTTTGTACAATTCATCCTTACCCCAGAACAGATCCCAGTGGTCTAAGAATCTAAAACCCTGCTTGCTGCACCAGCTCCTCAGCCACACGTTGAGATCCCATATCTCCCTGTTCCTGCCCTCACCAGCACGAGGAACTGGAAGCAAACCGGAGAATACCACACTGGAGGTCCTGCTTTTCAGCCCTCTGCCAAGTTCTCTGAAGTCACACTGCAGAATTTCTTTCCTCTTCTTCCCGACATCACTTCTGCCGACATGCACTACCATTTCCGGCTGTTCACCTTCACCCTTGAGGATGCCCTGCAATCGGTCCGTGATGTCCTGGATCCTGGCTTCATGGAGGCAACACACCAACCTTAAATCCTGCCTGTTGCCACAGAAACCCCTTTCTGTACCTCTCACTATGGAGTCCCCTACTACCACAGCTCTGCCTGATGTCTGTCTCTTCGGCTTTGCTTCAGCGCCAATTTTTGACTCGCAGACCTGTCCACCTTTCAGACTGGCAGTGTCTTCTGTCTCGACAGCTTCCAAGAGGGTGGACGTGTTTTCAAGAGGCACATCTCCCGGAGTCTTCTGTACTTCAAGAATCTATCCCTTCCTCATCGTCAACCCCCTTCTCTCTTCCAGTATCTTCAGTGTAACGATCTCACTGTAGGTCCTGTCCAGAAATCTCTCATTTTCACGGATGAACCTGAGGTCATCCAGTTGCCTCTCCAGTGCCCCAACACAGTCCTTCAGGAGATGAACCTGGACACACGTTTCACAGCTGTAGCAACCGGAGGCACCATCAGTGTCGCTGACCTCCCACATCAGGCAAGCATCACACTGAATCAGATTACCTGTCATCTCTTCACCACCTCTCACCCTCTCCAACTGTGGCGTAGTCTCCTCACTCAGCCTCCTCGCTGAAGATTCTCGAGCCAAAGACTCATACTTTTCTCACAAGGCACTTCCCTCGACAAGGCCGCTCCCCGAGTCAAAGCCTCAAAGCTCCACTCCTTTACTGGCCCATTCACACACTGCCCACTTTCCACTGCTTTTAGGAGGTTTTGGTCTTAAAGCACGGTGGACACGATCAAGTATAAGAGTAGTAGAGAGAGCTTCAGAGCCAAACACAACCACTGAAAATTGAGAAAAGAATTTAGTAAGGTCACCACTCTCAATGTCTTCATGGAGTCCTATTATTCACAGGTTCTGTCTACGAGTGCGACTTTCCAGGTCAATAATCTTGAGTTTATACTGTTCCAGTGTTTGAGTGGTCAAAGTTAATTTCTTTTCCAATCTGCCCTCTCTCTGTCTTCCAGCTTCATCGAATTCAGAAATTTGCCGCTGTTGTTTTTCACTCTCCGGCTTAAGTGCTTCCAGTCTACTTTCGATCTCCTTTAACAATACTTCCAAAGTAGAAATTTTTTTATTGAATTTATCATCCAGGAGCTTTGACATAGCTTCCAAATTGAGTTGAGTCTGTTTAGGCTGTTTAGAATCTCCTTCTCTCCTTCCAGTTCCATTACCGGCCTCCTTGCCTTTGGCTGATGCCTTTTGCCCTCTGGTATTCATTTCCAGCGATTAAAAAATCAAAGTTCAGGCACATAAAAGTGTTATAAACACTTTAATATAGGTGGTGAAAGGGTGGTTAAAAAGATTGAGAAATGAACGCAGCAAAGCCAAAATATGACTTCCTCCATCTAGTGCCCCAAGAGAACTCCCCTACAACCTCTCCTCTCTGGCATCTTCTCTATTCATCTCCCACCAAACAAAAGACTCTCACTTGTCAGGCACACAACACAAAAAACACACTCCCTTCGTTGCACGGTTCACATTCCAAAGCACCCATAACCATATCTCATATCTCTAACCATAACCTAAACACTGCTTCTACAGTTAATGGGTGTGTGGACAGTGTACACAGTTAATCAGTGTGTCAGGGACATTGTTCCCAGTGACTGTATGTGCAGACATTGTACCCCAGTAAATGGGTGTGAGGGAAGGGGTTAGTGTACCCCAGTCTTGGGGATGTGTGGGGTGGACAGTGCAAACCTGGTGACTGGGTGTGGGGCGGGGACATTGAACCCCCTGGTGACCTGTTGTAGGGGCACAGTGCACCGCAGTCACTGTATGTGGGGGGATGTTACGTACCCCGTAACCGGTTAAAAAGAACCACCAGAAATAGATACATGTGGAGTCTGAGCCTTCCATTATTAACTCTATTTTATTAATAACTACATGAATAAAGTAATATAAAACAGGATAAGGTGAACAGATTATCAGAGTATATGCATATATAAGTGAGTAAATAAAGTTCCCAAGCTTCCCAGCTCAGGTGTTTGGGTGAAACTGTCTTACGGTGGTACAGTGAGTAATCAGCTCAGTTCTGGAATTTGATTTGAGTAGAGTTAGAGAGAGAGAGAGAGAGAGAGTTGGTTTGTCTTCCCAAGGCCGATGCCGATGCCGATCCTCCACATCGTCCTCCCTCTCCCGAAACTTATTTAAAGTCACCAATTTGGACCACAGAAAGAGGAATGCCGGTTTTCCACAGTGAGCTGTCAACCCAGGCCAGGGTTAACCACACCGATAGCTCCCCACTGATCACTCCTTTGTCCACACTGTGAGCAAAAACCCCATCTTTGTCGTGGGCACACACTCACCAGCGTCCTCCTTGCCTCTGGTGTCATGTGTCTCCTGTGTGTCTGATTAAAAAGTCAACTGACCTTGCATATATCTCACAAGTGTGGAACACGAGCTGTCCATCATATAGCTCCTCCTTCCAGTTTCCAAGGCAACTCACATACTTTCTCGCTCTCCCTGCTGCTGAAATAGCACACCAACTGTTCAGTCCCCCTCTCTCTCTTTTAAAGGAACAGTCCATTTTAGAATAATCCTTTAGATCTCGTCACAGGGGACAGTGTATGCCCCGGCACTAGGTGTGTGTGTATTGGGGACAGTGAACCCCAATCACTGGGTGTGTGGTAAGGGGGGATTGACAATGTATCTCCAGTGACCAGGTGTGCAGGGGGAATGGTGTACCCCAGTGCGGGGGGGGCGGTGAACCCCCTGGTGATCAGGTGTGTGGGGGGGTGACAGTGTACCCCAGTGACCGGATGCGTGGACAAGTATACCAAGTTAATGGGTGTGTAGGGAGACAGCATACCCAAGTGACTGTGCATGCAGACACAGTACCCCAGTGACTGAACAATTGGGGAGAGAACAGTGTACCCCAGTGACTGTGTGTGGGGGGGGGGAGGTGTTCAGTGTACCCCAGTGGCTGGGTGTGTGTGCCAGTGTGGGGGGCACAGTGTACCCTCCCGGTGACCGGGTGTGTGGATTGGACATTGTACGTCCCCATGGCCAGTGTGGGGTTCGGACAGTGTACCCCAGTGACCGGGTGTGTGGGGACAGTGTACCCCAGTGACCAGGTGTGTGGGGACAGTGTACCCCAGTGACCGGGTTTGTGGGGACAGTGTACCCCTGTATATGAGTGGAAATAGAATCTTGCTGCTTTGATTGAACCAATATGAAGGTCACTGTTCAGTTTGAGGGGCAATCTCTTTGTTTATTGCCCGGTGCCTTTGCTTATGTTGCTCAGCTCTGTGGAATCTTTGACAGAACTGTAAGGACGCTCAGCTTTGGCTCTCGATGAGTCTGTGATTGTCCTTTGTGCCAGAACATCCAGTGGTCTGTCAGGGTGGTGAGGATGGTCTGAGGAGATTACACTAGTACCCTGACCCGAGGTAATGTGGCTGTCCTCCAGACTGTGAGAATGGTCCCAGGGTATTGAAGAGTTCAGTCTGCAGTTCCACTCCCCTCACTGGGGTAATACATCCCCTCTTACCATCTCATTTCCTTTGAGAGGCTGCCGGTTGCTGCCGAACTCTTTGTTGCCTGAAATTCTGCGCAAATTGAGCTGTTGGGAAGTGGGTCTGTGGAGCAGAGGAAGAGGCAATGAGAACCTGCCCCCACCCCAATGCTTCCTTCATAACCCAATAACTGTCACCCCTCCACACCACCTCCACTGCTAAGCCCCCATCTCTCCTGAATCCCTCCCTCAACTCTCCTTTCCATCCCACCCACAATGCAGGATTTCCTGCTCCCTCCAACCTCCTTATTCCTTCCTCCAACCATCCACCTCCTCCCCCTCCCACCTGCACCCCAATTTCTGTCACCCACACACTCTGACACCAACTACATCCCTTCTCCCACCTTTTGTCCCGATACATGAGGGTCAGGATGTGAGCCACCTGCCTATACCCCTGTCCTGCTCCCCCTGCCCGGACTTGGCTGGACCTCCGGTCCTAAGGGTAGGACTGTTGCGTACTTGCCTGCAGACCCTCTCTCTCCTGTTGCACTCCTTCTGAGGGTGAAATATAGCGAGAAAATAAGTCCCACAATGACACCAACGATGTTGATGCTTGCACTGAGTGCAGAGATGCTCTTTAGAAAATTGTCACCTACACCAGGAGAGGAGAAAAGCTTCTGTGAATAACTCCGTCCTCTCACTTCCAATGGTGGGAGATCGATGGATCGATTCCATCCTCCTCCAATTGAAGAAAAAAACCATTCACCCCAGTGCTGATTCCTACCACCCACACATCACTCCTCTCCACTCGGTTACTCCTCGTCACAACACACATCACTCCTCTTCATTATCCCTCATCACTCCCCTCACCTCCATTACCCCTCATCACTCCTCACGTCACTCTTATCCATTATCCCACATCACTCCCTTCTCCTCCATTACCCCTCATCACTCCTCACATCACTCCTCTCCATTATCCCTCATCACTCCCCTTACCTCCATTACCCCTAATCACTCTTCACATCACTGAAGCTCCCCTGTATTACCGCTCATTACTCATCACATCACTCCCCTCCCCTCCATTATCCCTCACTCCTATCCCCTTCATTACCCCTCATTACTCCTCACATCACTGAACCTCTCCTCCATTACCACACATTACTCCTCACACCACTCCCCTCATCACTCCTTACTGCCCTCCCCACACTCAGCCACATTCTACCTCTCCATACATCAGTAACCCATCTCCTTGCTCACCCACTATTAAAGTGTTTCTTCTGTTAAAATCAGCTCCTGTGTCAATCATGTGCACTGGTATTCACTGTATGTCCATAAGGAAACACACACACACACACACACACACACATTCCCTTGACTCCGCGAGGCTGTAACACAATGGGTTTGGACTGGGTATACCACACAGTTCCTTCTCTCTGTTCAATATCTGATCCAGAATGGGCTTTTCTCAAAAACAGCTCTCAACACTGGGTGAATGGACAAGGTTTTGGAAAACTCTGTCCAATTCTCTCCTTGTAGGTTCCCACTAGCCTCCTCACCATAGGAGTATTTATTCCCAAAAGAACTGAAGCTTCACCCTTCCCGACCAAGTCCAGAGAAACCAACACTGGCCAATGAGGACCTCAGCTACTCCCACATCGGCCTCTGAAAACTCCAGCAATGACCAGTGACCATCGTACGGGTAGTCATCAGTACTAAGGCCCCAGATCCCGAGTGCCTCAATTGTGAATGAGTCAAATCCTATTTGTAGAAGGATCTGTACAGCAGAGTAACCTGAGGACTGTGTCAAGTATGGCTCTAGCATGAATACTCTCGATCCATAGGAATACACTGGAACTTGGCCCCACTAAGCCTTCGGGAATAGGGTCTTTCATTTTATCGTTCTCCTTGATAGGAACATGTCCCCTCAACCCCTGAGACACCAGGCTATTCCCTCACTGGGTCTCTCCAAAGTTATTCGATTCTGCCTGAGGGAGTGGGGGGAGTGTCACGTCTGTTGAGACATTTTGAGGTTTCAATCTGTGACTGTGGGCCCTTCACCACTCACCCATCCTTAATTGATTCACATCAGCCCCTTTACACCACAAGCAAAGCACCTTTCTCTCTCGCTGAAAAATATAGGCAGAGAATTTCTCCCCTTTCTCCTGGAACCCATTGCTAAACCCCGTCATAAGCTCCACTAGGCTTCCTGTCATGTCAGAAACACTTTCTAGTGCTTGCAGGTAGCCACAGAAGTAGCAAAGGAGATTTGAGGACATCACCACTTCAGCAGCTGGGAGGATTCGCCATCTTGCAGTGCATGGAGTAGTCGCATTCTTAGCGGCTCCTTTTTTTTAATATACTTTATATCCCACTGACAAATCCTTTTTAGCTTTGATGATTTATTAGTTTTACTGAAGGATTTATGATCTAATTACAATGGCTGATAAAAGTCGTTTTGGCTTTGAACTGAGGAGCGGCAAGACTTTTCCTGAAATGGAACAAATGGGAACAAACTAAGAAGGCGGAGGAACCTGTTACTTTAGCAGAAATGTTTTCTTCAATACAAGACATGAAGTCAGAATTTGGGTCACTTAATATCAAGATTGATAAACCGACCAGCTCAAATTGGAAGCTTGAATAAGCAATCTCTATGGTTCAAGATTCTCTGAAAAATCTGGACTGTCAACTTCAAATACTTCAGCAGACTACAACCCGAAATGAAAATGAGCATGATCGATTCAAGCAAACTATTAAAGATCAAGGAATGAAGATATCTTTGATGGAAAAGAAAATCACTGAAATAGAACTATCTAAAATGTAGAAAAAAAATGGTTGATTTAGATAGTAGATAGTTGGAGGAACTTGTGTATTCAGGGACTGCCTGAAAATACAGAAGCTGGCGATCTGATAAAATTTTTCTCAGATATGTTGTACTCACTTTTTAGTGAGACCCTGGAAGCTAGCCCTTTAATTGACTCAGTCCATAGAATTCCATTTTCTCGGCGTTCACCTGAATTACATCCTCAACCAATTGTGCTTTCTCTGCATTATTATACAATCAAGGAAGCCATACTTTGAGAAGCCAGAAAAAAATGAAAGTTCATCTTTAAATCAACAGAAATTCGTATAGTAGAAGATTATCCTCCTGAAATCTTTGCCGAAAGAAGGAAATACCGAGAAGTTATGAGTGAAATGTATAAATTAGATTTATACCCCTCCCTTCACAACCCAGCAAGGCTGATAATTCATTCTGAAAAGTCTCAGTCATTAAGAATCTATTCTCATCAGGAGGTATGGGAGTACATTAAAAATCTTAAAGTTAAGCTTACTGAATAAAATTTTAAAATTAACCCGATTACTCAATAGGTAATTCTGAAGTATTTTGTTGCATGAGATGTTTATGGATTTTCTGAGTTAAGTCTATTCTATACTTTTTTTAGTCTTTGGTATGGGATGTGGCTGACTAAACTTTGTTTTACTTATTAATATTTACTATATACATAACTGTTCTATAGGGAACTTTTATAGTATTATAATCTAATGGTCTGTACAGGACCAGTCGTGTATTAATCTTTTTATTTCTTTTATTTGTTTTAATACTAACATAGTTTTAGGTTTCTTATATATATATATGCTCTTTTTTTTCAAGAGAAAGAACTCTGTCTGTAATATTATTTGCTCGGATTTATTCTTTTTTGACTGTGATTAAGATACTTCAGTTGATATTAAGATGGCCGTTGCCATTTTTTTTATTACTCTTAGACATAACATGGTAGTAGTTGAACTTTGTGCTTTTTATTATGGCCATTTTATGTGGAATTTTTGCTTTAATTTAATATGTGGCTGCAAGATGGAGAATATGGTCAAGGGTTATTAGTTTAGCATGTGGCCAGCCTATTGGTCACTGGATTTCTTATCTTTTTAGAGGGGAGAGGGAACTATTAGATTAGGTTTTTTTCTTGATTGGGCAGTTCTTTTGATGGATTTTTTTTCATTCAGCAGCCGGGGGAGTCTTTTCACATTATCAGGGCACTGCCACTCACCCAGCAGCTGAGATGTCTCAAGTCTCATATTCGTCCTCCCCTTTGGGTGGGCTTCACTCCCGAGAATATTCTCAGCCTACGATAACTTTGACTCTCCAGCAGAGCACTTTGCTATTTATCCACCAGCGATGTAACTGCTGATACCAACACCAAATTTTCACCCGTCACCGGAGGACTATTAGACCTTCCACATTAGACAACTCCTTCCCATCATTTCGCAGAAATTAAAACAACTTGCCTTTAGAGTCTTCATCTTCTGCTATGGAATACTCTGCTTCCAATTGAGCACCATTGCCTACACTTCCCTCTTCACTGAAAATATGGATGTTCCATGGCCCCGCCTCTCCAGGGAACCCAATAGTACCGGGCAGACCCACTCCAGTCACGTCATTGCAAGTCTGAACTAAAATGACATCTTTGCCAGCCTTCTGATCAAACTGATTTCCTTAATACTTTAACAGTGATCATACATGATTGTAGCTTTCCCTAATACTGTAACAGTGATCATACATGATCGTAGCTTTCCCTAATACTGTAACAGTGATCATGCATGATCATAGCTTTCCCTAATACTGTAACAGTGATCATACATGATTGTAGCTTTCCCTAATACTGTAACAGTGATCATACATGATCGTAGCTTTCCCTAATACTTTAATGGTACTTAAAATCCTAATCAACAATTCAACTAGGCTGTGGATATCCACCCCACCCAGAACACAAGCCTTAGTTATAAGTAATTTCTTTGATTCACACCAATGCTTAATCCCTGCCTTGTCCATAACCACATATCTTCATCACTTTCCTGGATAACACACGCCTAAACACAAACCCACTTAATCAATTCTTACCACAAAAAAGAAAAAAACTGCAAATGCTGGAAGTCCAAGCAACACACACAAAATGCTGGAGGAAATCAGCATTTTGTGTGTGTTAATCAATTCTTAGAGCAACCACACAGTATTCAACTAATTCAATCTAATACAATACCACCAAATTGGAACCCTTTTTCAGTGGGCATCTCTAGAGTCACAGCTCATTAAACTCTCGCTAACAGCTGCCGGACTAAGCGGTGGGAAAACGCCACATGTCTAGGGTCGATATGACTTCAGTCCCGTCAAACCTGAGAAGTTGGGATCTCTGTCCCACCCAAACCCCAATTTCTGTGAAGACTGTGTAATTACTGCTCCCATGTAATCAACAGGCAGCAAGAAATAACAAGACTGTACACTGCATACAATAATAAAGAAAGTATATTATAAAGAAAGTAAAGTTTAACCAAACAGTTAGGAAATAAAATTTAAAAAGGGCCCAGCATAATTAGACCGTCTAATCTGCACAGGTTGGAGCTCAAACCTTCTGATGCATTGACAGTCCTGACTCATTTTCACTGATCACCACTAGAATTCCTCCTCTTGGGCTCCATCAGATTTTGCATTCCCATCAGATCAAATCCTATAGCCAGTTCTCTGGAACTTCTTTCTGTATCTTCCACCAAAAAAAGATCTTGACCCACCTCAGTGTCCCCCACAAAACCTTTACCCTGGCATTCTCTCGAACCTTCTCCTAGTTTCACCATCCTGATTGGAAGACACAATATACCTAAGCATCCCTTATCTTTAACAGGAATCAAATACAACCAACAGAACACATTACTTCTACAAAAAACCATTAGAAGAAATACCCTAGAATATTAGGAGTAAATTTTTTACTGGGGGTACACTAGTGGGCATCATTTAAAGTGAGAGGGGATAATTTTAAATGAGATGTGAGAAGAAAGTTCTTTTGCTCTCTTTTAAAAATGTAACACAGGGAGTACTGAATGCCTAAAATTAGCAGCCTTGAGTGGTGATAGAGGCAGTTACGTCAAGGACTTTTATAAGATATTTAGATCGGCACATGAATATGAGGAAATCAGAAGGATACAGACATTGTGTAGGCAGATGGGGTTAGTTTATAGGTACAAGAGCCTCAGGACCCATCCCACCATGTTCAGGAATTTAATACCCCTCAACCACTAATTAGTCCCTCTGGTCTTGAACCGGGGGTACAGGGGGTGTGGCCAGTGTTGAAACAGAAACACTCATCTGGACTCACCCTACACTGAACCGTTCCCACAGTTCTGGACTCACTTTCAAGGACTTGTCATGTCCTGTTGTGATATTTATTGCTTAATTATTTATGATTACATTTGTATGCCACAATTTGTTGCCTTTTGCTCATTGATTGTTTGTCTTGTGCACAGGTTTCATTGATTCTATGGTGTTTCTTTGTATTTACTGAAAACTGAAAATGAATTAAGAAAGATATTGGATGATGCCAGGGTGGTGTTCAAGGACGGCATTGGAAAACTCAAACGTATCAAGGGTAAAAGAACACTAAATGACAATTGTTATGTGTGCTGAACAAACCAGATGGGAATGGGGTTCAGAGCTACCCCCCCCCCCGAAAATAGGCTGCTGATGAGAGAGAGATGAAGAACAGAGATAGAGGCATCTGTTACAGATAAGAGGGAGAGAGAGAAGATTGCTTTATGTATTATGGCTTCTTCACTGATTATTTACCTTCTGCTACAAGGACACTTCTTTGCTCATTAACATTCTTGCTGAGACAGCAGGGAGTGGACTAGTTTGATGGACATGGTCACGTGGAGTTGATGGATGGCTGATACCCTGTCAATGGGGATAAAAGACCGATCTGGAGAGACACCCTTAGATACACCAGTGGACACTGAAAGAGTGTTGTGCACCCACAGGAAGGTGGGGGTTTGGAGGATCGGTTCAGGAGAATCGGTCTGAAGCACGGTGAAGGAAAGCAGACTGGTAGGGACTTGTGTGTGTGTCCACCCTTGCCTGGGTGACGAGTCCATCACTAAAGAATGGTCTAGCTTGGAATGGAAGGGTCATAATCGGTGACCCCAATGGTACAACTGAACAAGAAGACGATGGAAGGTTTGCCTACTGCAGCTGCTCATCTCTCGCTCTCTCTCTCTCTCTCTCTCTCTCTCTCTCTCTCCAACACTGCAAAGCAACAACTACCTCAGCATGAACTGAACTGAACTCTATATTTTCCTATGACAATTCATTTACCCCTAGACTTTGATAAACCTTCTTTTTATTGTTGATCATTATTCCTACACTTCTGTTTTTTATTATTGCTAACCTGTTTTATATGTATATTGGCATTTTTGAACTGTATTGTTTAGTTTACTAATAAACACCTCTAGTTACAGTACCAGCAGACCCAAACGTATCATTCTATTTCTACTGGCTTGTTAACCCAGTTAAGGGATACGTAACAAATTGGGGGCTCGTCCGGGATTTGATTAAGAAATTGGAGTTTTGCTGCCTTCTACCGTCTATGTGAGATGATCGGCTATTAAGGACTTTGAGACTTTTTTTATCGTGTCCATGATCTGCTCTTATCAAATTACAGTATTGCTTTGCACTGTTGTAACTATATGTTATAATTATTTGTTAGTTAGTCTTGGTCTGTCGTGAGTTTTTGTGATATCATGCTGGAGGAACATTGTATCATTTCTTAATGCATGCATTACTAAATGGCAATAAACGAGGACTGAGTGTCCTCATAATCTATAAAAAAGCTAAATCTAAAAAAGGTATTTTATTTTAGCAGTTTTTCTGCAAACACAGTGTGTTTGGTTAGTTAAGCTTCATACATTAGTGTTTTTGTTTCCACTGAGATAAGGGACCATTTGCTCAACTTAGGAATGTTATGTCAGCCAGTTGAGTTGTCTTTGCAACTTGTTGTATCAGTCTGTTCAGTGGGATGCCATGAAACATTTGAGAGAGCTGGGTGGGATCAGACTTCTGAGGAACAGTGGGCTGGTTTTGGTTGGCAGATGTTGGAAGAAGGAGGTGCAGAAAGGAACACAGAAGAAGACACTCACAGAATCCAGCCTAAAGGGGAGACCCTTCTGCAAGAATGTGCTGATGAATGGCATAGAGGGGGAGTTAGCCAGATTGTTCATAACACTGAGTGCTTTGTGCAGGTGAATGGCATAGAAGAGGAGTTAGCCAGTTCATTCATAACTTTTCTTGAGGGAAGATCGAACTGTGGCTGGTGACATGGGTTCAGCACTGTGAGTAAAGTGATACACCCAACTACTTTAGGAACGAGCTCCAACGTTTATGTGCACTTTTAGATGGGTTGAACTGTAATGGGCTCTTTTATCTTTTCATCTCTTCTGAAGTGTTTGTTAAAGTTGAAATATCTGTAAATATACTTGCACTGTAAGTTTATGCCAGTGTAAGGTCTGTTATTTCCTGATGAACAACACCTTGGTGTGGAGCAGTGTTAATACAACATTCATCTCAAATCTGCATTCCCTCAGCATTCCAACTTTCCTTTTTGGTTAAACCCGAATCATACCAACCAGAAAGGCGTGTTGCTTATTGAAGGTGGCCTTCTCACCATTACCAAATGTGGCAGTTGGCCAGAGTTAGCTAATGAGCCGAGTTGGTTACGAGCCTCACTGAGAGGGTTATCCACACCTTCCAGTGAAACTTTCTCGTGATGTCTCATCATATGGTACAGGTTCAGCCATATCACATGCTATGCGTGATATGGCTGAAAGCCCCATAGGCTTTGCATCACCCTCCCTTACTGCTGCAGATAAAAAAAATTGGCACAGATTGACAGAAAGGGCTTGAATCTGACTTGGAGTGTAAAACATTTCAACCAGTACTTGCATAGGATGGAGTTTACCCTCATTACTGTTCCTCAACCACTGGTGTCCATTTTCAATCCACAGACGGGTGTTCCACTAACAGCAGCTGCACAAATGGAGAGATGGACCTGTTTTGTGGAGCCCAAGAGACATGATGACAAGATCAAATTCAAGAGGACAACTAATCATGGAAATGCTGATAGATTGTCCCGTTTACCTTCAGAAAGGAACTACCTGCAAAATTTACGGAAGAGGACACTCCTTTTGACATATTCTCCTGCATGCAAATCGAAGATCTCCCTATTACGGCAAAGATGATCGAAGGGTAAACCAGAAGGGTCTCTATGCTGCCTCTGTTCTATGTGCCCACCCAAAGTGCCTGGAGTGTACTGCTGAAATTCCAGTTGCCCCATTTTTACCAGCACCGGGATAAACTTACCCTTGATGGAATTTTCCTTATGTGGGGCTTGAGAGTTTTTGTACCATCCAAGCAGACAGCTAAGGTAAACCTGAGGAAATCTGCAGATGCTGGAAATTGAAGCAACACACACAAAATGCCGGTGGAACACAACAGACCAGGCAGCATCTATAGGAAGAAACACTGTCGACATTTCGGGCCAAGACACTTCATCAGGAACGAAGGGTCTCGGCCCAAAACGTCGTTAGTGCATCTTCCTATAGACGCTGCCTAGCCTGCTGCGTTCTACCAGCATTTTGTGTGTGTTGCAAGACAGCTAAAGTGTTGGAGGACCTACATGCTGGTCATCTAGATGTGGTTAAAGTGAAAGTGTTGGTTGTAAGATTTGTCTGGTAGCCTGCAATAGATTAGCAGATCAAGCAACTTGCCATGCACTGTTCAGGATGCCAGCTCATCCAGAAGATGCCAAGTGTGGTGCCTCTCCATCCCCGGGAATGCCCTGCATTGCTCTGGCAGAGTGATCCCCTTGTCAGGAAAGACTTTACCTTGCAAGAGTAAAAAATCCTCCGCAGTGACTGACTTTTTAGACTGTTACATACCTCGTGGATATCTTGTGACTGTCAAAATTGTGTATCTTGTGAGCATGATATAATTGTCTTGTGATGATGGGGCGATGTAATTTTCCCGCCAGTGTGAGGTCACAATAATGTAATTTTCCCATTAGTGTGAGGTCACGTGATGGCATGTTCAAACAGGTATATAAGGGGAAACCCTTGTTGTCACACAATTAGCTAATTAGTTAGTTTGCTAGTTAGTTAGTTCGTTAGTTAGTTTTGCTATGTATTTGTCTCAGGACACAGTTTTCATTTTAAAGTGGAGTTTTACTTTCTATTTTAAGGTGCAAATGTTGTTATCAGCAGATTCGACAATCGCTGCCAGTTTTTGTTTGTTGCACCTTTGTTTTACCTTTACAGTCTAGCATTGAAGAGTGAAGTCCTTACCAATGTATAGGAACCTGAAGGATTGAGTAAAGTTGGTTTTGTTCAGTGGTTTTATAAAGGATCAACCTTATTGAATCTCCATTCAGGAGTAGTGGCCTGCAACTGAGATAACCCCTGTAAGAGCAGGAAGGTTTGTGCAGTGTTCACCCTCCAGTAAAAAAGTCAGGTTCTTTAAGCCATTTGGGTTTTTAAGCTGTTTATCTTGTCCCATTCAAGACCTGAATGGGACAGGATAAAATTCACTCTGCCGTAGCAGTTTATATAGTAGTTGTATTATATATATATATATATATAAAATATAGAATGCAAAGGTGTCCCAGTGACAGGTTCACTGGTCATTGTAAATTGTCCCGTGGTTAGGTAAGGGTTAAATTAGGGGTTGCTGGTCAGCATGGCTGATAGGGCCAGAAGGGCTGGTTTCACACCATATCTCAATAAATAAATTCACAAATGAACTGAGTTGGAGATTCTCACTAAGCAGGGAGGAGTGTAGTATGTTCAATAATTCAGTAATATTGCAAATATATGGTTTGATTAAGAATTCTTGTCTGTTTACATAATTTATTAAAGTTATGTGCATGGTGTGTGAACAGCACACATCATTACACCACCCCGTCATACACACTTCACTAAAGGAGAAACTAAGAGTGCACACATATATCCCAGATACCATGTTTTCCTTTCATTCAGTTTCTGGAGTTACAGAATATAACAGAAGTCATAAACACTGGACTGGACTGTATTCAGGGATTCATCTTCGAGTCAGCATGAATACACCACAGCTGTCACTGACTTCATTAAAACCTGTGTGGATGTGCATGTGCCTGCGAGAACATATTGTACAATCCCGAACCAAAAGCTGTGGATGAATCAGGAGATTTGCTATCTGCTGAGGGCTACATCTGTGGCATTTAAGTCTGGCGACCCAGGTCTGTACACGAAAACCAGGTATGACTTGCAGAGAGCTATTTCAAAGGCAAAGAGACAACTTTGAGAGTGGTTGGAGGAAATATCAAATGCACGTCAACTCTGGCAGGGTTTGCAGGATATTATTTGCTACAAAGCAAAACCCAATAGCATGAACATAAGAAATTGGAGCAGGAGGAGGCCATCTGGCTCATGGAACCTGCTCCGCCATTCAAAAAGATCATGGCTGATCTGGCCATGGACTCATCTCCACTATAACCCTCAATTCCTCTACTATGCAAATATCTATCCAACCTATATTTACTGAGGTAGCCTCCACTGCTTCATTGAGCAGAGAATTCCACAGATTCACCACTCTTTGGAAAAGCAGATCGCCCTCATCTCTGTCTTAAATCTACACCCCTGAATATTCAGTCTATGTCCCCTGGTTCTAGTCTCACCAACCAGTGGAAACAACTTTCTTGCCTCTTATCTATCCTTTATATAACTTTATCTGTTTGCATAAGATATCCTCTCATCCTTCTGAATTCCAGTGAGTACAGTCCCGAGTGACTCAGTCTCTCCTCATAGTCTAACCCCTTCATGTCTGGAATCAACCTGGTGAACCTCCTCTGCACCGCCTTCAAAGCCAATATATCATTCCTCAAGTAAGCAGACCAGAAATGCACACAGTACTCCAGATGCAGCCTCACCAGTACCCTGTACAGTTGCAGCATAACCTCCTTGCCTTTAAATTCAATCCCACGAGAAATAAAGGCCAACATTCCATTGGCCTTCTTGATAGCCTGCTGCACCTGCAAACCAACCTTTTGTGATTCATGCACAAGCACTCCCAAGGTTGGTATTGGCTAGACTGAACTCCTGTCTCAGTATGGACATACTGTAGACCCACTACAACTTGACTATTGCCACAGTAGGTCTATGGCAGATACAATCTCAATAGCTCTTCACATGGTCTTCAATCACCTGGACAATACAAATACCTATATTCATTGTTTGTAGTTCAGTGTTTAACACTATTCCCACAATCCTGATCGATAAGTCACAGAACCTAGGCTTCTCTACCTCCCTTTCCAATTGTATCTCAATTTACTAACTGGAAGACCAAAATCTGCGGATTGGTGTAATATCTCCTCCCAGCTGATGATCAACAATGGTGCACCTCAGGAATGTGTGTTTAGCCCACTGTTCTACTTTCTGTTACCCTTGACTTTGTGACTAAGTACACTTCAAATGCTATCTATAAATTTGCTCAAGATACACCCATTGTTTGGCAGTGTCTCAGATGGAGACATGAGGGCATACAGGAGCGACATATACCAGCTAGCTGAGTGGTGTTGCAGCAACAACCTTGCACTTAATGTCTGTAAGACCAAAGAGCTGATTGTGGACTTCAGAAAGAGCAAGATAAAGGAACATGAACTAATCCTCATAAAGGAACCAGAAGTGGAGAGAATGAGCAATTTCAAGTTCCTGGGTGTCAAGATCTCTGAGAAACTAAACTGGTCCCAACATATTGAAGTACTTATAAAGAAGGCAAGACAATGGCTATCTTCCATTTGGAGTCTGAGGAGATTTGGTTTGTCAACTAAGACACTCTAAAACTTCTACAAATGGAGAGTATTCTAACAGGATGCATCACTGTCTGGTATGGCAGGGGGTGGGGTGGTTGCTACTGCACAGGATCAAAAGAAGCTACAAAAAATTGTAAAGTTACTCAGCTCCAAATGCAGTACTAGCCATCTTCAAGGAGTGGTGCCTCAGAAAGGAAGCATCCATCATAAAGCACACACGTTAACCTAGGACATGCCCTTTTCTTATTGTTACTGTCAGGAATGATGTAGAGAAGTCTATAGAGAGGCACACACTCAGTGATTGAGGAACAGTTTCTTACCCTCTGCCAACCGATTCCTAAATGGACACTGAACCCTTGAACACTACCTCATTGTTTTTGTTCTTATATTATTTCTGTGTTTGCACTATTTTTTTAATTTAACTATTTAATATACATATATATATATTTCTGTAATTGATTTATATATTTATTTTTTCTTTCCATATTTATCATCTATTGCACTGTACTGCTACCTCAATGTTAACAAATTTCATGATATATGTTGGTGATATTAAACCCAATTCTGATTATGAAAGTAAAGAAGGGGAGGGGTGAGAAATTGCAGGAGGTTAGAAAAATTGATCTTCATGTGATTCTCAGACTGAACATCAGGAGCTGCTCTCCAACCTGAGAACGGTGGCATCGTGACAGTCGAGGAAGCCAATGGTCAACTTGTCAGAATGGGAGTGGAATGTGGATTTGAAAGGGTGGCCTCCAGGGAATCTTGCCTTTTAGGGCAGATAGAGCAAAGGTGCAACACAAAGCAGTCCCCAGTCTACATCGGGTCTCACTGATGTAGAGGAGGCCATCTAGAGCAGATGAGCCCATCAGACTTTCAGGTGTCACTTCACCTGAAAGGAATGTTTGGGGCCCTGAAGGGTGATGCACTTGTCCTGCTTGCAGGGATAAGTGTCATGAAGCAGATCAGTGGGGAAGGACAAGTGAATAAAGGTGCCTCAGAGAGAGCCATCCCTATGGAAAATAGAGAGTGAAGGAAGGATGTGCCTTGCGGTAGAATCCTGTTGAACATGGCGGAAGTTATGGAGAATGATGTGCTGTACATGGCGGCCTATGGAGTGGTAGGGAAGGATAAGGAGAGCTCTGTCCCTGATATGGCGGCAGGAAGATAGGCTGAGGTGGATATCGGGAAATGGAGAAGATGTGGGTGAGGGCAACATTGATGGTGTAGGAAGGGAAACACTGTTCTTTAAAGAAGGAGGACATCTCAGATAGTCCGGAATAGAAAGCCTCATCATAAGAACAGATGTGGCAGAGATGGAAGAACTGAGAAAAGGGAATAGTCATGATTCCTTTTAGAATAGACTCTCTGTACCTGTGTATGTGTGTGTGTTCTGCATCATAGTGGTGCCATGCTTGGAAATTATGTGGTATGGGTGAAGCTCACCCCTCTATGCATGTGGGTAGGGTGCAGCACACTGTCTCTTTAACATATAACTGGTGGAGGACAGCTGATTCTCATTTATCTCATCTATCTGAGAACTTATCTGGGTCCCACTCTGACAAATTGATAGGAGGTAGCTTTTGAAAGTCTCCAGCCACGAGGGTTTTAGACATGACTGTTCCAAGTGTTTTCCGATAAGGGCTGAGCACTGGTTGTAAACCAATTGGTTACTTCCATACCACGGAAACCTTGCTCCCACCGCTCGTCTCTTCTGCCAAGATCCAGAAGCAGATGGTGGTTTTTCAGTGTGGCAAGGATCTCTGGTATGGCTCTGAGACTCCTGATTGAGGAGAGTGGCCAGTCACGAGTGTGCTTCTAAAACCAGGTGGGTACTCTGTCACGGGACCCTGCAGATACCTGTATTTTGAGCATCTTCCCAGAGTGTCGTCACTCCTGATGCATTTCTTCCCCCAGGAATAGGGCTGAAGGACTCTTTTCTCAGCTGTGTTGAAACTGACCAAACCGAATTTACAAGGGAGGTAGAAGAAGCCTATACTCCTGAAAGAATGTTCTTATTGGTGCAAGATACTAATACCAAAATTGGAATGGTGGGCTCTAAAACTGATAAACTGATGAATGCTAATGAAAAGCTTGAAAAAACTGTATCTGCCATCCAAGAATCTTGGAGGAATCTGGAATCTCAATATCAAACGTTTAAAACAAATACTAATATAATTAGATGTCAACAGGAGACAATACATCAAGTGATTAAAAAGCAGGAATTAAAGTTCTCTACCATGGAAAAGAAAATTGCTGAGGTTTTGTCAGAATTATCAAGAATTAAGAAGAAAACGATCGATGTGAAAAGCAGAATACGAAGGATGAATTTACATCTACTGGGTTTGCCTGAAAACATGGAAACCGGTGAGCCATTAAAGTTTTTTACGAGTATGTTATACTCACCTTTTTGTGAGATACTTGAAACCACTCCGTTAATAGACAGGGCTCACCGAATCCCCCGCAACAAGCCATTGATTGAGATGAAACCACGAGCGATTATTCTGTGTTTACATTATTTTGCTACTATAGAAGCAATTCATTGAGATGCCAGGAAGTGGGGGAAGTTAACTTACAACAGTGCAGAATTTCATATAGTTGAAGATTTTGCCCTGAAGTTTATGAAGAAAGAATTAAATATCTGGAAGTGATGGCAGAATTGTATAAGAAAAACTTTCTTCCATCGTTGCACTATCCTGCCAGGTTGATCATTTTTCTGCCTAACGCTCGTCCTAAACATTTTGATTCTCCTGAGGAAGCTAGGAAGTTTCTCAATGAGTTTAAGTCTGTCATGTAAGCAACTCCTTCATTGCTATTCTGCAAGCAACTCCAAACATTTAATCCTTAGTTGACAATCATGTGTAGGTAAATCATTTAAAGTTTAATCTATGTTCCATGTCTGTATAGACATCGCTTTGATTCTTGTATTTTTTTTCTTTAAGATTTGTATGAATTTAACATAAGTCACAACATATTATTTGCTTGAATCTTTTTTTTCTAATATATGATCAATTTTTACTAAATGAATTTAAGATGGCTGCTGCTAATCACATGCTAACATCTATTAGACATAATATTGAATTCAGTCTCTAGTCGAAAGGTGTTTACAGTTCAATCGTTGAAAGTTCAATTTACGTTTTTTGTTGGTCCAGACATCATCTGGCAGTTTTTTTTCCCTTCTGCTTTCTTTTAGGATTTGTAAGAGTTTAATATCAGTTGTATCTTATTATTTGATTAGATTTTTCTTTCTTGAATATATGCTTCTTAAATGAATTTAAGATAGCTGCTATTAACTACGTTTTAACCTCTGTTAGACATAATATCAAAATATTTGGAATTTTTTGATTTTTTTCTACTCATCTGATGTTCCGTCTTGAGTCAATGGTGTTAAAATACAACTTTTTTTTTAAAAAAGTATCTGCCTATTAGAGACAAAGGGTTTAGGGTGTGTAGTTAACATGCTATCCGTCTATTAGATGTTTTTTCTGGCTTTGGGTGGGGGATGGGGCTATTAGTTCAGGTTTTTTTGATTGGGCAGTCCTGAGAGGTTTTCTTATCAATCATGTTGTTTTGTCTCTTTCTAATCGAATCCATTCTGTTCCTCCTTGTGGGTTTTATTTGCCTCAGCACACTAATTCTTTTTTACAAATCCTTAAATTAAAGTCTCAGTATGGATGTTAATAAAATTAATATAATTTCCTGGAACATGAATGGCTTGAATCAACCTATTAAGTGTTGAAAGGACTTTAAGAAATTGAAAACATTTCAAGCTAATATTATTTTTGCATAAGAGACCCACATCCGTAGGAAAGATGAAAATTCATTTTTTTTTAATTTTGGAAGGGTTCTCAGTATTACTCTTCATCAATTTATAAAATAGAGGAGTGTCTATTTTTATTAATTCTAAAGTCTATTTTATACATTTTAATACTGTTACTAAATCAATTGGAAGTTACTTAATTGTTACTGGTTTGTTATGTGGTCAAAAGGTGGCACTAGCATGTGTGTACACACCTAATGCAGATAGTCCTGAATTTTTTAAGAGGATATTTTCTACACTGCCAAATTTAAATGAATATAAGTTGATTATGGGTGGTGATTTTTTTTTGTAATTTATTTTTTTAAAGGAAGTTCATTATCAAACAAACATTTCCGTAAGATGTACTTCAGACATTGTACATATATGTCATATAATCATACATATCACAAATCTCCACAAAGTATATATCTGAGGTATATACTTATAGAAAAGAGCAGAAAGAAAAAACAAGCAAAAGGAAAAAACTATCTACAAGTAGGGAGTGATCTTTTTTTATAACATATTCATTGATTTGTGAGAATAAAATCAGGCCTATGAGGCATTATGTAGTTAAACCATTTTTCCCAGTATGAATCAAATTGTTCCAGCTTATGATTAACAGATGCTGTTATCTTCTCCATTTTGTAAATGGCCATTGTAATTTCCATCCATGTCTTTAAAGTTGGGCTCTGCTGTGATAACCATTTCTTAGTAAGAGTCTTTTTACCAGCCACCAACAGTATATTCATTAAATATTTATCTCTTTTCAACCACTCTTGAGGTATATATCCAAAATATATGCTCTTACTCTCTAAGGGTATTTCACATTTAAAGATGTCTTCCAATAGTTTTTGATAACAGGGCAGTCCCAAAAAATATGATAATGATTTGCATTTTGATTTCCACAATTTCTCCAGCAAGCAGGAAGGTTACTGTCATAATGGGATTTCTGAGAGGGTGTAATAAAATATCTTATCAAGTTTTTCCATTCAAACTCCCTCCATTTCTGTGAACTGGTACACTTCCATTGGTACCTCCATATTATTGTCCATTCTTCCTCAGATATAATTATCCCTCCTTCCTTCTCCCATTTTGTTTTAATGAAGTCGAATGTGTTTTAAGATTTGACAACCCCTTATACATGCTTGAAACGATTCTACTACCATTATCTGAATTATATGCTTTTTCTAAATAGCTCTATCAAGTATGTACTTGCCTTGGTTACGTTTTTAAGTGTCTTATTAACATTGTCACATCCGTAAATGCCGATAAAAATCTTGTTTTTCTAATAAGTGTTTCTCTTTCAGCATTTCAAAACTGAATAGTGTTCCTTCTTTCATTATGTTGCAAAGAACTGTTATTGCTTTAGCTGTCCAGTCCATAAAGCTAGCATCCAATTTATTTGGTGTAAAATCAGAGTCATATGCACACCATTTAGGAATTGCAATATCTCCCTCTAGATTATATTCTTTTATAGTAGTTTTCCATATTTTAAGAGTCAATTTGACCCATGGGTTATCAATAATATTTATGTACCTTTGCAGGTTGTTATCAGCCAAAATTGCTTGTATGGGGATGGGAATTACCCGCTCCTCAATGTTTTTCCATTGAGCATCATATGATGGGTTGCACCAACATATCACAGATCTCAACTGTGCTGCAAAATAATAATCTCTAAGAGAAGGTAGGCCCCATCTCCTGTTTTTCTTTGCTAATTGCAAAGTTTTGAGACAAACTCTAGGCCTTGGTAACATCTTGTTCCATTCATTGAATTGATTTTAATTAATCTTTATTGGCAGGGTCTGAAAGAGATATAACAGTCTGGGCAGTATATTCATTTTAATAGACTCAATCCTTGAACAGAGCCTGAAAAAGGGAATCAGGTTCCATCTTGCTATATCTTCTTTAATTTTTTATTACATTGATAATTACATTCTGATAATTTTGCCAAATCTTTTGGCATAATGATGCCCAAATATTTGAAAGACTCTGTGTGCTATGCCCAGGGGTATCGACTTTCAATTTCTCTTGGTGGGCTATAGTAATATGAAAGTAATTTGGTTTTATCTATGTTGATCTTGTATCCTAATAATTGACCATATTGTTCAAAGGATTGCATCAATTTAGGTAAAGAGTATGTTGGTTGCCCTAGATAGATCAAAATGTCATCCACATAACAAGCCAATTTATGCTCTGTTCCTTTAATAGTAATTCCCCTGATATCTTCATTTTGTCTGGTATATTGAGCTAATGTTTCCAGATATAACACAAAGAGTAGCGGTGGCCATGCACAACCCTGTCTCGTGCCCCTTTCTAGGGTAAGACTATTTGATAAATATCCATTGATTTTAATCCTAGCATTAGGGTTGTCATATAGTGTTTGTATAGTTTTAATAATTGTGTCTTGGAAACTAAATCTATGTAAAATTTTGTAAAGAAAATTCCAATTAACTAAATCAAATGTTTTTTTCAGCATCCACGCTTATCGCTATTGCTTTAATTTTTTTTTTGTATATCATCTATAATGTGAAGTGTCCTTCATATATTGTCTTGTGTCTGGCATTGTCGTATAAAACCTGTCTGATCGTTACGTATCAGTATGGGTAGAATCTCCTCTAATCGTTTGGCCATGTTGGAGGTAAATAACCTATAATCTACATTAAGAATGGATATTGGTCTAAATAACCCACATTCCATTTTATCCTTGCCTTCTTTTGGTATAGCTGAGATTATCGCTTCTTTCCAACTGGGTGGCATTTGTGCCTTTCTGAGAGCCCAGTTCAGTGTGGGGAGTAAAACAGGAAATAACCCATTTTTAAATTCTTTGTGTCATTCTGCTGTATACCCATCTGATCCTGGTGATTTGCTTAATTTAAGCCGACTAGTTGCAGCTTTTAATTCAACTTCAGTTATGTCAGCAGTCATTGTTCTATTTTGTTCTTCGCTTAAAGTGCGTAACTCTAGAGAATTCAAGAAGGTGTCAATTTGGGTTATGCTTCCCCCTGGAACGTTGGAATATGGAGTTTTGTAAAACACTTCAAAAGCTTCTTGAATTACACTTAACTTTTTTTTATCATTTTCATTCTTGGGTCCCTAATTCTATCAATTGTATTTTCTGCTATCTTTTTTTTCAGTTTCCAAGCCAGTATTTTCATAGATTTTCATCCACTTTCATAATGTCTCTGTTTCAGAAACATTAAATTTCTCCTGATTTCTTGCGTAGCCAAACTATTACTTTCATTCCAAATTTTTTTAATTTCCTCTAATGTATCCTGTGCCAAATTCAATTTGTGTTTTTTTTCTAGTTCCTTCAGCCTATTTTGTAATTCCTCTGATGTTTTATTCCTTATTTTTTTTTTATATGAAGATATCACTTTAATTTTCCCTCTTAAGACAACCTTCAGAGTATCCCATAAAATGGGAGGTGAAACCTCTCCATTATCATTAAATTCTAAGTAGAGACCAATTTCATTTTAAATTTGTTCCTTAAAGCACAGATCATTGAATAGACTTGAATTTAGTTTCCAAATAGTATTCTTTGGTTGTAGGTCAAAATCAACAGATAAATATATAGGTGCATGATCACTTACATCTATTGTTCCAATTGCACAGGTGTTTATTTGTCTTTGTCTTTTCCAAATGTTATGAAATAGTCTATTCTTGTATATACAGAATGGGGAGCAGAATAATGAGTGTAATCCCTTCTGTTGGGGAAAAGGTCCCTCTATATATCAATTAAACCAACATCCTCAAAAAGTGTATTAACTTTCTTACGTAAAGATTTTGTTTCATAGGTTTTTCTATTGGAAGAGTCTAAGTTTGGTTGTAATTGTAAATTTAAGTCTCCCCCACATATCAGGAGACCTTCTGTTTCTGTTACCATAATATCAGTAATTTTCTGGAAAATACCAATATCACTTCCCAGGGGGTGCATATATATTCAATAGAGTAACTGAATTTCCATCTATATTCCCCCTTACCAGAATATATCTGCCCCCTTTATCTCCTATTTTGAATACTTCTTCAAAATTTAGCCTACGAGATAAGAATAGCAACTCCTCTCCTGTGTCCTGATTTATATGAGGAGAAAAACAAATTAGTGAAGCCCATTCTCTTTAGTTTTCTATGCTCATTATCACCTAAATGAGTTTCCTTTAAATGTACTACATGGGCTTGTTCTTTTCTCATTTTGGATAAAATTCAATTATGTTTGATTGGATTTAATAGCCCTTTGACATTAAAAGAAATGAATTTTATTTTGTCCTTAGCTATCTGTATTTATCTGTCAATGTATCATTGAAATTAACAGAATAAAACTTAATCGATCTACTCCCTGAACTAATAACCAAGTAGCGCAAATAATAACAAAAATGGCAACAAACGTGTGTTTCCAAGGCTGAGGTCTCTAGCAGATGACCCTGTGTTGAGCTAGAGGAAATGTCTAGTTGTGGGGGATAACCCCTCCTATTTGTGAGTTGAGGGCCCCAATTGCAGTATTCATAAAAGTCAGTGAACAAATCCATTACACAGAAAAGTTTTCCCTGTGTACTGCTCCTATATATATAAACGCATATGTGGTATATATGTATATCACATACATATACATGTATATATTCTCATTTTGGTGGGGAAAAAGGAGTAAGTGAGTGAATAAAGAATAACAACTAAGTAACATAAAATCCATATTATAATAAGTATTTCTCGAGATAGGTATATCACCGTCTACTCTTGCTTCCGGTTAGCTTCTCAACATTTTTAAAGTTGGCCAAACTTTATGGTTCTTCTGGAGAGGGTGAGGACTGTCTTTGGAAAACTCCCAGTCTCATTCTGATATACTTCTTTCAGCCTCCTCTTGTCTCTTGCCTTCTCGATTCTCGTACTATTTCCCAAGCGGAGAAGGATAATTCCCCTGCCAGGCTTTCCCTCGGCCAACCCTCTGACCTTCATGTCTGTAGTCACCTTTTCCACTGTCTGGTACAACCGCGTCCCACCTTCATAAAACACTCAAAGTTTAGCGGGGTACGGAATTTGAAATTTAATCCTTTTTTGCTTTAGTACTTGCTTTACTTCAGAGTATTCTTTATATTTCTGCAGGACCGCACGTGGGGGGGGGGTAATCTTGGTCGAAATATATTAATTTATCGCTTAAAAACACCCTCTTCTTACCCCAGGCCCTTCGTAGAATCTTCGCATGGTACTGAACCGAAGGAATATAATTATTATTGAACATGGCTTATCCCGAGTAGTCTTCTGGATTAGTGCACAATGCGATCTCTTGATTTCCAGCTCCATAGTTGAGGGAAGCTCCAGCGCATCCCGCAGCAACTTTCCAATAAACTCCATCATAGACAAGCCCTCCGCTCCTTCAGGAACGTTGTATATTCTGGTATTTTTCCGCCATGATCTTCCCTCCAGGTCAAGTTATTTAACTTCTTGGTGATTTAATATTTTTATTGTCTTACTCAGTATCCATTCCACTTTGTATACACGATCTTCCACCTTCTCAATTTGAGTCTCTGCCACCACTATTTTTTGATTGACGTTGACGAGCTCTGATTTAATATCATGTAGCTGCTGCTTTATATCTTTCTGGAAATCCCTTATCGCTTTCAGAATTTCGATCATATTTGCCGCTTCGCCTGAACGAGGCCCAGCATCTGCCTCGCTAGCAGGCGGTCGAGTAGGAGAGCCACTTGCTGTACTGCTCTCAGCTGCAGGCTCCGCAGTGTCGCTTTTTATATTTCCATTCTTTTTCCCTATTCTTGCCCCTCTTTTCAGTTCAAATGCTTTTCGAAAAATACTATATTTGATGGGTTGACAGGGCTTAATACACATTTTCCCGGAGGAGCTAGTGACTTAAGCTGCCTTTCTCAACAATGACGTCACTGGAAACCCCATGGGCGGTGATTTTAACTGCTGTTTCAATCCCTCGATTGATAGATCATCAACCAATCCGTGCCTTCCTAATAAGGCTGCGCCCTGCATTAATTCATTTTTACTAGAATACGGTGTATTAGACATTTGGAGATTTCTACATCCTAAAGATAAAGATTTTTCCTTTTTTTCACATGTACATCATAAATATTCAAGAATTGATTATATTTTTGTTGGGTACGTGATTGGTATCCTTTGTTGCTGAATGTGTGTATGATATTACTGTGCTGTCAGATTATGCGCCCATGAAACTTACACTGAAGCTTTCTGATAACACACGGAAGGCAGTTCAATGGAAATTTAATGCTGCATTGCTCCATGATTCAACATTTCTAAGTTATATAAAGGAGCAAATCTCTTCATTTTTTGTATTAAATACAACTGAGGGTATGTCAAAATTGGTTATTTGGGATACAATGAAATCTTTTCTTACGGGACATATAATTTCATATTCAGCAGCTTTAAGAAAGAAAACTAAAGTGGAGCTTTTAGTGATTACTAACAGGATTAAATAAATAGATAAAGTTTATTCAGTATTACCTACTGAAGATTTATATAAGGAGAGGGTGAAACTTCAAACACAGCAAGACTTCTATTGATTTATCACATTGAGCAGCAACTTTTGAAATCAAAAAGTAAATTTTTATATACATGATGATAAATCATGTAAACTGTTAGATGCTCCACTTAAAGCAACTATGGCTAGAAGGCAGATTTTGAAAGTACAGAGATCTTCCAGAACTGAAACATCTGATAGTCAGGAAATTAATAAGACTTTTTTGTACTTTTACTCTAATCTTTATAAATCTGATTTTCCAGATAATGCTAATTCTATGAATGAATTTCTGCAAAGATTGAATATACCCCAAATTTCTACCCAAGATATGAATAGTTTAGATGCACCCATTAATCAAGAAGAAGTAATAAGAGTTATATCTTCTTTTCAATCTGGTAAAGCTCTGGGACTGGATGGATTTACAGTAGAAATTTTTAAGACATTTACAGATATTCTTACACCTCATCTATGCAAATTTTTTACTGAATCGATATCTTCTGGGACCTTCCTGAAAGCTTTTTATGAGGCATCAATTTCATTAATTCCTAAAAAGGGAAAAGATTTATCTGAATGTGCCTCTCACAGACCAATTTCTTTATTAAATGTTGATTCCAAAATTCTTTCTAAGGTTTTGGCTAACAAGTCTGAGAATGTTTTACCTAAGGTTATTCCTAAGGATGAAAAATTGATTTATTAAGAATCGATATTCATTTTTCAATATTTGAAGATTACTGAATGTCATTCATTCCTCTCCATCTAAAGAACTTGAATGTGTTGTTTCTTGATGCAGAGAAAGTCTTTGATAGGGTAGAATGGCCCTATTTATTTCAGGTTTTAGAAAGATTTAATTTTTGTCCAGGTTTTATTTCCTGACTTAAATTGATTTATCAAGCCCCTTTGGCAGCAGTTATAACTAATAATCAAAAATCTTCTTATTTTAGGTTATATACAGGTACCCGGCAGGGTTTCCTTCTTAGTCCGTTGTTTTTTAATTTGGCTCTAGAACCTCTTGCTGTTGCTCTTTGGGACTCCAATGAGGTTTTAGGTATTACGAAAGCAGATAAAGTGCATAAGGTTTCATTGTACGCAGTTGACTTATTAGTTTATAATACAGATCCTAAGAAATCGATTCCTGCTTTGTTATCTATATTTTCTGAATGTAGTTGTTTTTATAGATATAAATTAAATTTGCATAAAAATGAGTTATTTCATATTAACAATTATCTTTATCAATATGACCAATTTCTTTTCAGTATTGCTAAAATAATTTTACTTATTGGCATTAAAATTACCGAAAATTTTAACAACCTGTATAAATATAACTTTGTTCCATTAATTGAGTATATGCAGCGAGTAATTTCTAAATGGTCTCCTATGACATTATCATTAATTGGCTGTATTAATGCTATTAAAATGATAGTGTTGCTGAAGTTTTTATACATATTCCAAGCAATCCCCTCTTTTGTTCCTGAACTGTTTTTTTGATAGAATAGACTCTAAAATTTTATCTTTTATTTGGAATAATAAAAATCCTAGAGTGAGTAAACTTTTATTCTGGAAATTAAAAATTATGGTGGTATGGTTTTGCCCAATTTTAGATTGTACTACCGGGCAATTAACATTCATTATATCACTTTTTGGACTCATTTCTCAGATATGCACAATTGTCCCTTATGGGTGGATTTGGAGAAAAGCTTGGTGAAGGGGTATCCTTTTGCCTCTTTATTGGGAGCTCCTCTTCCTTTTTTGCTCTCTAAGATCGGTAGTTGAGATTTTAAGCCTATTATTAAACATACATTAAGAATTTGGGTTCAATTTTGTAGATCCCTTAACTTTAATAACTTTGTTCTTACTTGTAAAATCCATCTTAATTATTTTTTTAAACCTTCAATTTTTGATCAGACCTTTTCAATTTGGAAAACCAAAGGAATAGTAACTTTTTTAGATTTGTACATGGGTAATTGTTTAATGTCTTTCACACAGTTAGTGGATAAATATGACCTATCTAATGTACACTTTTTTAGATCCTTACAAATTGGGAATTTTCTACATAATTTACTGCCAGATTTTCCCTTGGCACCCAATATTATTAATACTCTTTTTCAGGTCAAACCATTTCAAAAAGGACTGATAGTTATAATTTATAAATGGTTACTGAATTTGTGTATGTTATTTAATGATAAAATTAAAGCTGTGTGGGAATTGGAGTTTCGAAAGTCACTTTCAGATAATCAATGGGAAAGAATTTCTAATTTGGTAAATACCTCTTCTATTTGTGCCCATCACCCTTGATACAGTTCAAGGTAGTGCATCAGGTGCATATGTCAAAGGACAAATTAGCCTGTATATTCTCTGATAATAATCCTGTTTGTGATAGATGTAATATTGAGATGGCTACTTTAACATGCATGTTCTGGTCTTGTATCAATTTAGAAAATTTTTGGAAAGAAGTCTTTAAAACTTTATCAAAAGTTCTGAATTTGGATCTACAACCAAATTTATTTACAGCAATTTTTGGAATCAATCCATCGGAAACAGGAGATATTCCTGTTTCCGCTCAATGGAAGACAGCTTTTACAACTTTATTGGCCAGGAGAGCCATTTTCCTTAAATGGAAGGATTCTAATCCACCTACTGTTATATATTGACTTACCTTCATTATGTCCTGTTTAAGTTTAGAGAAAATAAAAAGTCAGACGTTTGATACATCCACTAAATTTGAGGAAACTTGGTGACCTTTTATTCAATATTTTCATATGTTCTGACTTATGGCCATTCCAGTTACCTTTCTGAAGTTTTGGATTTGGTCAGAAAGTTTTTCCTTGTGGTTTTTTTTTTGTTTTGTTTTGTTTTCACTCTCAGTTTGAGGAGCCCAGTTCTTTTTTTCTTTTTTCTTTTGTTTTTTTGTGTGTTTTGGATTTTTTTTTCTGTACATTTCGATTATAAAAGTTTCTTTACCTTTTTTTTCTTTTCATGGATAAGAGGAGAATCAGTTACCTTTCGCTTTATTATATACTATTTGATTAATACTTTGTTTGATCTTGATAATGTTTATTTTTTCTTTTATTCGAACTGTTATTGATATAGATATTTGTGATAATTCGCCTCTTGTTTATATATATATTTATATATATGTATTTTTTTACTTAACTGATGAAAAGATTGATAAAGGAAGATAGCAAGCACCTCCTCCTCTTCAATCTGTATAGGATCCATGACCTCACTACTTATTTGTCTTATTTCCACTGACTCCATGCCAGTTTCCTTAGTAAATACAAATGCAGAAAAAGATCTTAAGATCTCCCCCATTTTTTTTTGGTTCCATACATAGCTGACCACTCAGATCTTCAATAGGACCAATTTTATCCCTTACTATCCTTTTGGCGTTAATATACCTGTAGAAGCTCTTTGGATTATCCTTTACCTTGACTGCCAAAGCTACCTCATGTTTTCTTTTAGCCCTCCTGATTTCTTTCTCAAGTGTTTTTTGCAGTTTTTATACTCCTCAAGAACTTTATTAGCTAACTATTTCCTATACATGTCATACATCTCTCTCTTCTTCTTTGTCAGAGTTCCAATATCAGAAGTAAGCATTGTCTACTGGAGACCTTCAAGGAACAGTGGGCTCCACAAAGTCTGGGTCCATCCTGGGCATGGGACAAATGCTTTAATCGAGCTTAAATTTAAAAAACTGGGGAAAATATTGGGTACAGAATAAACCCCTCTCTCCAGTGATCTGTTAAATACTGCCAAGACACAGATTAGATCCAGAGTAAAGATCTTCTTTGCTGTCCCACCACACACTCTCAGTACAAGGTTAGAACCTCCCTTTACACTGTCCCATCTAATGTTTCCTGGATATGGAATGGGGTTGGGGCTCTGCTCTCTTTATCAGGAGTCGGAATGGGGGTGGGGCTCTGCTCCAACACCCTAATATTAACCAGGGTTCTTCACTCTGACACTCACCACATGTGTCCAGTTTGCAGATGTTCCTCAGCCTGATCTCTGCTGTTGCATTACTGATCGGGTTCCTGGCCTCACATTTGTACACAGCGTCCTCTGCAGTGTGATGAACCTCTAGCGTATTTCCAAGTACCAGAATATGCTGCATGCTGTCATTTACCAAAACTTCTCCATTCCTCCACCACGTGAAGCTGGTGGGGTCACCTGAGGTCACGGTACAGATCAAGGTTAGGTTGCAGCACCCAGTGATGTTCTCAACTGTGATGTTTGCTCCTGACACAAGCCCTGCAGCTGGAGGAGGGAGATGCAAGATGAATAAAGGAAATCTTTGTGGACACTTTGATCACCAACTTTCCCATCCCATCCTGAATGGTCCTAAGTGAACATAAAGCTAATGCCAGCTCATATCCCTCCACCCATTTAACCCTTCACTCATCTTCAGTACACCAGTTGCTGCTAGAAGAAGTTTCCACATGTGCTGTGCCCTCTTTCCAAAAAACTGTCCAGGGTCATCCACAAACACTCTGTTATGTCTTGTTTATGGCTTTGTATGCTGGGAATTTTCTCAGTTCCATGTCTTATGTCACTCCTGTGAGTGGTCCTGAATCTGGTGCAAGAGCAGCAACCAAAGGACTGTGACTTGCACAGAGCTAGACTGGAACCATGTGCAGTGTTCCAGAGTGAACCTGACACTGGAGATCCTGGGTCACACACCTTCTCCCCCATTCATCAGCTCACAGATCAGGGTGTTAATTCCCATCTGTTGATGTGGCTCATTCTGAGAGGGTAACGAGGCAGAGTGGGGAGTAAGTTGCAGTGATGGGCAGTAATTCGGGATGACAGATTCAGCCTTCACTCAAGGGCAGCACTCCAAGTACAGCTGCAACTTTGCAGTGCCAGAGACCGAGGTTCAATCTTGATCTTGGTTGGTGTCCGTGTGGAATTTGTATGGTCTCTATGTTTCGGCTTTGGTTTACCCCGGGAGTTTTGGTTTCCTTCACAAATTAAACTCAGTGGAGTAGGTAAGCTAATTAGTCATTGGAGATATGTTGCCATTGGTCTGTATGTAAGCAGTGAGGTCTGGGGCAAGTTGATGAAAAGGTGGGAGGAATTAAGAAATGGAATTGGTGTAGGAAAAGTGTGAATGAGTAGATGGTCAGCGTGGATCATGGACCAAATGGGCTTTTCCTGTTCTGTGTGGCTAAAGGGGCTTCTCCCATTCTGTGTGACTAAAAGGGCTTCTCCTGTTTGGTGTGGCTAAAGAGCTTTTCCTGTTCCATGTGGCTAAAGGGGCTTTTCCCATTCCGTGTGACTAAAGGGGCTTTTCCCATTCCGTGGGCTAAAGGAGCTTCTCTTGTTCCGTATATCTCAAAGGATCTTGTCCCCATTTGCCTGGGTTAGACCACACAGGGAGCACCATGCACCACCTTATTACCTATCTCCCTGATTCAGACCTCATTGTGAGAAGCATACTCAATTCCAGTCCCTGTCTTCCTTGCTTAGGCCACCCACAGTATGTACTCACAGTTTTGGTCTCTCTTGGTCAGACCACACTCAGATCAGAAAATACTTCATAAAGCAGAAAACGGACATTCAGCCAATCCCAGCTGTGTCAGTTGGGATGGATCTTTCTCACACTGTTCTCTCTAAGCTGTGTGGGTGCACGGCCACGCAGAGGCTGAAATACTCCCGCACACGTAACCTATGTTGCTGCATTAACTGGAATTGGATGCAGCTAGAGAAAGATTACAGAATGTGAAAGATTTTCGTTGTTGTACTGTCTTTCATTATAAATAATAGATAACAGGTGCAGGAGTGGGCCATTCATCCCAGATTCCTACCATGGCTTTGTCTCTGTAGGTCACAGTGTTTTAATTCAATTGTGTCCTGTTTGAATATGGTATGGCAAATGGAGCTGAGGTGTAGTGGGACTGAGGCAGTGCCAGGCTGGGGGAGATTAGGCTGCTGGGCAAGTGCCTCTGGGGAAATGCACCGAGGTAGGGTGTGCACAGTACATTGAGCGAGGTGGAGGTCACTTTATCAGGTACACTCGTACACCCTGCTCATTCATGTAGGTGTCTAATCAGACAATCCTGTGACTACAGAAAGTTGTAAACACAACCATCATGGGCACTAGCCTCCCAACAATGAGGACACCTTCAAAAGTGGCATCTGCCGTGAAATACCCCACCACCCAGCACATGCCCTCTTCTCATTGCTTCCATCAGGGAGGAGGTACAGGAGCCTGAAGTCACACACTTGACGTTTCAGGAAAAGCTTCTTCTCCACCACCATCAGATTGCAGAATGGACAATGAACCCATGCACTCTGCATCACTAGTTTGCTCTCTTTTTGCACATTTTAATATATATTCTTTATTGTTAATTATAGCTTTTTTAATCATGTACTGCTCCATTTAATGGGAATCAGAATGGGGGTGGGGCTCAGCTCTCTTTATGGGGTTTCAGAAAGGGGGTGGTGCTCTGCTGCCTTTATCGGGAGTCGGAATTGGGGTTGTTCTCTGCTCCCTTTATCGGGAGTGCGAACGGGGGTTGAGCTCTGCTCTCTTTATGGAGAGTCAGAATGGGGGTGTGGCTCTGCTCTCCATCGAGGGTCCCATTGGGGGTGGGGCACTGCTCCCACTGTGGAGTTAGAATGAGGGTGGGTCTCTGTTCACTTTACGGAGAATCGGAATGGGGGTGTGGCTCTGCTCTCTTTCTCAGGAGTTGGAAATGGGTTGGGGCTCTGCACCATTTAAAGAGCGTCAGAATGGGCGTGGGGCTACACTCCCTTTATGCGGAGTGGGAATCGGTGTGGGGCTCTGCTCTCTTTATGGGGATTCGGAAATAGATGCGGCTCTGCTCCCTTTATGGAAAATCGGAATGGGGGTGTGGCTCTGCTCTCTTTATCATGAGTCAGAATGGGGGTGTGTCCCTGGTCACTTTATGGGGAGTGGGAATGGGGTTTGGGTTCTGTTCTCTTTATGTAGAGTTGGAATGGGGGTGTGGCGCTGCTTTCTTTATCGGGAGTTGGAAATGGGGTGGGGTACTGCTCTCTTCATGGAGAGTCAGAATGGGGGTGGGACTCTGCTCACTTTACGGGGAATCAGAATGGAGGTGGGGCACTGCTCTGTTAATCAAGAGTCAGAATTTGAGCGGGGCTCTGCTCCATTTAAAGTGTGTCGGAATGGGCGTGGGTCTCTGCTCCCTTTATCGGGAATCTGAATGAGTGTAGGGCTCTGCTCTCTATGCTGACTCAGAATGGTGGTGGGGCTCTGTTCTCTTTATCAGTAGTTAGAATGAGGGTGGGTCTCTGCTCCCTGTATCAGGAGTTGGAATGGGGGTGGGTTTCTGCTTTCTTTATGTGCAGTCGGAAGAGTGATGGGGCTCTGCTCTTTCTCGGGAATTGGAATGGGGTTGGGGCTCTGCTCACTTCATTGGGACTCAGATTGGTTGTGGGGCTCAACTCTCTTTATGGGGAGTGGGAATGGGTGTGGGGCTCGACTCTCTTAATGGGAAGTTGGAATGGGGTTGGGGCTCTGCTCTCTTTATCGGGAGTCAGAATTGGGGTGGGGCTCTGCTCCAACACCCAAGGATTAACCAGGGTTCTTCACTCTGACACTCACAGCATGTGTCCAGTTTGCAGATGTTCCTCAGCTTGATCTCTGCCATTTCATTACTGATGGGGTTCCTGGCCTCACATTTGTACACAGCGTCCTTGACCTCTGCAGTGTGAGAAACCTCTAGCGTATTTCCGAGTACCCGGATGTGCTGCGTGCTCTCATTTACCAAAGCTTCTCCATTCCTCCACCACGTGAAGCTGGTGGGGTCACCTGAGGTCATGGTGCAGGTCAAGGTGAGGTTGCAGATCCCAGTGGTCTGAACTGTGATGTTTGCTCCTGACACAAGCTCTGAGGTTGAGGCAGAGAGATGCAAGATGAGTAAAGGAGATCTTTGTGGACACTTCAATCACCAACTTTCCCATCCCATCCTGAACGGTCCTAAGTGAACATAAAGCTAATCCCAGCTCATATCCCCCCACCCATTTAACCCTTCACTCATCTTCAGTTCATTCAGTTGCTGCTAGAAGAAGCTTCCACATGTGCTGTGCCCTCTTTCCAAAAAATTGCCCAGGGTCATCCACAAACACTCTGTTATGTCTTGTTTATGGCTCTGTATGCTGGGAATTCTCTCAGTTCCATGTTTATGTCACTCCTGTGAGTGGTCCTGAATCTGGTGCAAGAGCAGTAACCATGGGACAGTGACTGGCACAGAGCTAGACTGGAACCGTGTGCAGTGTTCCAGAGTGAACCTGACACTGGAGATCCTGGGTCACACACCTTCTCCCCCATTCATCAGCTCACAGATCAGGGTGCCATCGGGATGTTAATTCCCATCTGCTGACATGGCTCATTCTGAGAGGGGAAACAAGGCAGAGTGGGGAGTAAATTGCAGTGATGGGCAGTAATTTGGGATGACAGATTCAGCCTTCACTCAAGGGCAGCACTCCGAGTACAGCTGCAGCTTTGCAGCACCAGAGACCGAGGTTCAATCCTGATCTTGGCTGGTGTTCGTGCAGAATTTGTATGCTCTCTATGTTTCGGCTTTCATTTACCCCAGGAGTTTTGGTTTCCTACACAAATTAAAGTCAGTAGGGTAGGTGCTCAATGGAGGGGTCCCCCAATATACGATGGGTCTCACCAATGTCAAGGAGACCAGCCTAATGGTAGGGTCCATGGAACCTCAGCTCTAGAGACTGTTGAACATGAAAATCCCAGAAGATCAGCAGTTTCTGAAATACTCAAAACACCCCATCTAGCACCAACAATCATTCCACAGTCACATTTCTTCTTTATGGGAAATCGGAATGGGGGTGGGATTCCGCTCCCTTTACGGGGAAGCGGAATGAGTGTAGGGCTCTGCTCTCAATGGAAACTCGGAACTGCAGCGGGTCTCAGTTCACTTTACTGGTAGTCAGAATGGGGGTGGGGCTGTGCTTCCTTCGTTGGAAGTCGGAATGGGGGTGGGGTTCTGCTTTCTTCATATGGAGTCGGAAGGGTGGTGGGGCTCTGCTCTCTTTCTCGGGAATCGGAATTGGGTTTGGGGCTCTGCTCCCTTTATCGGGAGTTGGGTTGGTTGTGGGGCTCAACTCTCTTCATGGGGAATGGGAATGTGTGTGGGGCTCTGCTCCCTTTATCAGGAGTGTGACAGGGGTTGGGCTCTGCTCTCTTTATGGAGAGTCGGAATGGGGGTGTGGATCTGCTCTCTTTATCGGGAGTTGGAAATGGGATGGGGCTCTGCTCCACTTAAAGGGTGTTGGAATGGGCGTGGGTCTAGATTCTCTATATGGGGAGAGCGAATCAGCATGGGGCTCTGCTCTCTTTATGGGGATTCAGAAATTGATGGGGTTCGGCACCCATTATCAGGAATTGGAATGAGTGTAGGGCTCTGCTCTCTATGGTGACACAAAATGTGTGTGGGGCTCTGCTCTCTTTATGGGGAGTCGGAATGGGGGTGGGTATCTGCTCTCTTTCTCAGGAATCGGAAAGGGGTTGGGGCTCTGCTCACTTCGTCGGGACTCGGATTGGTTGTGGGGCTCAACTCTCTTTATGGGAAGTGGGAATGTGTTTGGGGTCCGACTCTCTTTATGGGATGTCAGAATGGGGGTGGGGCTGCTCCCTTTATGGGTAATCGGAAAGTATAGGGCTCTGCTGTCTATGGAAACTCGGAATTGGGGCGGGGCTCTGTTCTCTTTATAGGTATTCAGAATGGGGGTGGGGCTGTGCTCTCTCAAAGGAGAATCAGAATGGCATTGAGGCTCTAATCCCTTTGTCGTAAGTCGGAATTGTTCTGCTTTCTTTATGTGGAGTCGGAAGGATGGTGGAGCTCTGCTCTCTTTCTCGGGAATCAGGTTGGTTGTGGGGCTCAACTCTCTTTATGGGAAGTTGGAATGGGGGTGGGGCTCTGCTCCAACACCCGAGGATTAACCCCGGTTCTTCACTCTGACACTCACCACATGTGTCCAGTTTGCAGATGTCCCTCAGCTTGATCTCTGCCGTTTCATTACTGATGGGGTTCCTGGCCTCACATTTGTACACAGCGTCTTCGACCTCTGCAGTGTGAGAAACCTCTAGCGTATTTCCGAGTACCCGGATGTGCCGCGTGCTGTCGTTTACCAAAGCTTCTCCATTCCTCCACCACGTGAAACTGGTGGGGTCACCTGAGGTCACGGTGCAGGTCAAGGTGAGGTTGCAGATCCCAGTGGTCTGAACTGTGATGTTTGCTCCTGACACAAGCTCTGAGGTTGGGGCAGAGAGATGCAAGATGAGTAAAGGAATTCTTTGTGGACACTTCAATCACCATCTTCCCCATCCTATCCTGAACGGTCCCAAGTGAACATAAAGCTAATCCCAGCTCATGTCCCTCCACCCATTTAACCCTTCACTCATCTTCAGTTCATCCAGTTGCTGCTAGAAGAAGTTTCCACATGTGCTGTTCTCTCTTTCCAAAAAATTGCCCAGGGTCATCCACAAACACTCTGTTATGTCTTGTTTATGGCTCTGTATGCAGGGAATTCTCTCAGTTCCATGTCTTTTGTCACTCCTGGGAGTGGTCCTGAATCTGGTGCAAGAGCAGTAACCATGGGACTGTGACGGGCACAGACCTAGACTGGAACAGTGTGCAGTGTTCCAGAGTGAACCTGACACTGGAGATCCTGGGTCACACACCTTCTCCCCCATTCATCAGCTCACAGATCAGGGTGTCGTCGGGATGTTAATTCCCATCTGTTGACGTGGCTCATTCTGAGAGGGGAAACGAGGCAGAGTGGGGAGTAAGTTGCAGTGATGGGCAGTAATTTGGGATGACAGATTCAGCGTCCACTCAAGGGCAGCACTCCGAGTACAGCTGCAGCTTTGCAGTGCCAGAGACCGAGGTTCAATCCTGATCTTGGCTGGTGTCCATGTGGAATTTGTATGTTCTCTAAGTTTTGGCTTTCGTTTACCCCGGGTGTTTTGGTTTCCTTCACAAATTAGAGTCAGTACGGTAGGTGCTCAATGGAGGGGTCCCCCAATATATGGTGGGTCTCACCAATGTCAAGGAGACCGGCCTAATGGTAGGGTCCATGGAACCCCAGCTCTAGAGACTGTTGAACATGAAAATCCCAGAAGATCAGCAGTTTCTGAAATACTCAAAACACCCCATCTTGCACCAACAATCATTCCACAGTCACATTTCTTCTTTATGGGAAGCGGAATGAGTGTAGGGCTCTGCTCTCAATGGAAACTCGGAATTGGGGTGGGGCTCTGTTCTCTTTATCGGTAGTCAGAATGGGGGTGGGGCTGTGCTCTCTTAACGCAGAATCAGAATGGTGTTGAGGCTCTAATCCCTTCATCGGAAGTCGGAATGGGGGTGGGGTTCTGCTTTCTTTATCAGGAGTCGAGTAGGTTGTGGGGCTGAACATGGGGAATGGGAATGGGTGTGGGATTCTGCTCCCTTTATCGGGAGTACAAATGAGGTTGAAACTCTGCTCTCTTTATCGGGAGTCGGAATGGGGGTGTGGCTCTGCTCTCTTTATCGGGAGTCGGAATTGGGGTAAATCTCAGATCCCTTTATCGGTAGTTGGAATGAGTGTAGGGTTCTGCTCTCTATGGTGAATCAGACTGTGAGTGGGGCTCTGCTACCTATATGGGGAATTAGAATGGGGGTGTGTCTCTGCTCCATTTAACAGGTGTCAGAATTGGGGTCGTTCTCTGCTCCCTTTATCGGGAGTGTGAACGGGGGTGGGGCTCTGCTCTCTTTATGGAGAGTCGGAATGGGGCTGTGGCTCTGCTCTCTTTATGGGGAGTCGGAATGGGGGTGGTTTTCTGCTCTCTTTCTCAGGAATCGGAAAGGGGTTGGGGCTCTGCTCACTTCGTCGGGACTCGGATTGGTTGTGGGGCTCAACTCTCTTTATGGGAAGTGGGAATGCAGGTGGGTCTCTGCTCCCTTTATGGGGAATCGGAATGAGTGTAGGGCTGTGTTCTCTATGGAAACTCAGAATTGGGGCGGGGCTCTATTCTCTTTATCGGTAGTCAGAATGGGGGTGGGGCTGTGCTCTCTTAACGCAGAATCAGAATGGTGTTGAGGCTCTAATCCCTTCATCGGAAGTTGGAATCGGGGTGGGGTTCTGCTTTCCTAATGCGGAGTCGGAAGGATGGTGGAGCTCTGCTCTCTTTCTTGGGAATCGGGTTGGTTGTGGGGCTCAACTCTCTTTAAGGGAAGTGGGAATGGGGTTGGGGCTCTGCTCTATCGGGAGTCGGAATGGGGGTGGGGCTCGGCTCCAACACCCGAGGATTAACCCCGGTTCTTCACTCTGACACTCACCACATGTGTCCAGTTTGCAGATGTCCCTCAGCTTGATCTCTGCCGTTTCATTACTGATGGGGTTCCTGGCCTCACATTTGTACACAGCGTCTTCGACCTCTGCAGTGTGAGAAACCTCTAGCGTATTTCCGAGTACCCGGATGTGCCGCGTGCTGTCATTTACCAAAGCTTCTCCATTCCTCCACCACGTGAAGCTGGTGTGGTCACCGGAGGTCACGGTGCAGGTCAAGGTAAGGTTGTAGATCCCATTGGTCTGAACTGTGATGTTTGCTCCTGACACAAGCTCTGAGGTTGGGGCAGAGAGATGCAAGATGAGTAAAGGAGATCTTTGTGGATACTTCAATCACCAACTTTCCCATCCCATCCTGAACGGTCTCAAGTGAACATAAAGCTAATCCCAGCTCATATCCCCCCACCCATTTAACCCTTCACTCATCTTCAGTTCAGCCTGTTGCTGCTAGAAGAAATTTCCACATGTGCTGTGCCCTCTTTCCAAAAAATTGCCCAGGGTCATCCACAAACACTCTGTTATGTCTTGTTTATGGCTCTGTATGCTGGGAATTCTCTCAGTTCCATGTCTTTTGTCACTCCTGGGAGTGGTCCTGAATCTGGTGCAAGAGCAGTAACCATGGGACTGTGACTGGTACAGAGCTAGACTGGAACAGTGTGCAGTGTTCCAGAGTGAACCTGACACTGGAGATCCTGGGTCACACACCTTCTCCCCCATTCATCAGCTCACAGATCAGGGTGTCGTCGGGATGTTAATTCTCATCTGCTGACGTGGCTCATTCTGAGAGGGGAAACGAGGCAGAGTGGGGAGTAAATTGTAGAGACAGGCAGTAATTTGGGATGACAGATTCAGCGTCCACTCAAGGGCAGCACTCCGAGTACAGCTGCAGCTTTGCAGTGCCAGAGACCGAGGTTCAATCTTGATCTTGGCTGGTGTCCGTGTGGAATTTTGTATGTTCTCTATGTTTCAGCTTTGGTATACCCGGGAGCTTCAGTTTCCTTCACAAATTAAAGTCAGTAGGGTAGGTAAGCTAATTAGTCATTGGACAGACATTGCCACTGGTCTGTATGTAAGCAGTAGGTCTGGGGCAAGTTAATGAGAATGTGGGAGGAACTAAAAAATGGAATTAGTGTAGGATTAGTGTGAATGAGTAGATGGTCAGCGTGGATCATGGGCTAAAGGGGCTTCTCCTGTTCTGTGTGGCTGAGGGGGCTTTTCCTGTTCCACAGTCTAAAGGAGCTTTTCCTGTTCCATATATTTCAAGGGATCTTGTCCCCATTTGCCTGGGTTAGACCACACAGGGAGCACCATGCACCACCCTATTACCTATCTCCCTGATTCAGACCTCATTGTGAGAAGCATACTCAATTCCAGTCCCTGTCTTCCTTGCTTAGGCCACCCACAGTATGTACTCACAGTTTTGGTCTCTCTTGGTCAGACCACACTCAGATCAGAAAATACTTCATAAAGCAGAAAACGGACATTCAGCCAATCCCAGCTGTGTCAGTTGGGATGGATCTTTCTCACACTGTTCTCTCTAAGCTGTGAGGGTGCACGGCCAGGCAGTGGCTGAAATACTCCCGCACACGTAGCCTATGTTGCTGCGTTAACTGGACTTGGATGCAGCTAGAGAAAGATTACAGAATGTGAAAGATTTTTGTTGTTGTACTGTCTTTCATTATAAATAATAGATAACAGGTTCAGGAGTGGGCCATTCAGCCCTTCGAGCCAGCACCTCCATTCTCTGTGATCATGGCTGATCATCCAGAATCAGTACCCCATTCCTGCCTTCTCCCCATACCCCTTGACTCCGATATCTTTAAGAGCTCTATCTCACTCTTTCTTGAAAGCATCCAGAGATTTGGCCTCCACTGCCTTCTGTGGCAGAGCATTCCACAGATCCACAACTCTCTGGGTGAAAAAGTTTTTCCTCAATTCCGATCTAAATGGCATACCCCTTATTCTTAAACTGTGGCCTCTGGTTCTGGACTCCCCCAACATTGGGAGCTTGTTTCCTGCCTCTAGCATGTCCAATCCCTTAATAATCTTATACGTTTGGATCAGATCCCCTCTTATCCTTCTAAATTCCAGTGTATACAAGCCCAGTTGCTCCAAGCTTTCAACATATGACAGTCCCTCCATCCCTGAAATTAACCTCGAGAACCTACGCTGCACTCCCTCAATAGCAAGAATGGCCTTCCTCAAATTTGGAGACCAAAACTGCACACGATACTCCAGGTATGGTCTAAACAGGGCCCTGTACAACTGCAAAAGGACCTCTTTGCTCCTATACTCAACTCCCATTGTTATGAAGGCCAAAATGCCATTAGCTTTCTTCACTGCCTGCTGTACCTGCATTCTTACTTTCAGTGACTGATGAACAAGGACACCTAGATCTCGTTGTATTTCCCCTTTTCCTAACTTGACACCATTCAGATAGTAATCTGCCTTCCTGTTCTTGACACCAAAGTGGATAACCTCACATTTATCCACATTAAACTGCATCTGCCATGCTTCTGCCCACTCACCCAACCTGTCCAAGTCACCCTGCATTCTCCTAACATCCTCCTCACATTTCACACTGCCACGCCGCTTCGTGTCATCTGCAAATTTGCTAATGTTACTTTTAATCCATTCATCTAAATCATTAATGTATATTGTAAATAACTGCAGACCCAGCACCGGGCCTTGCGGTACCCCACTAGTCACTGCCTGCCATTCTGAAAGAGACCCGTTAATCCCTACTCTTTGTTTCCTGTCCACCAACCAATTTTCTATCCATGTCAGTACCCTACCCCAATATCATGTGCTCTAATTTTGTCCAATAATCTCCTATGTGGGACCTTATCAAAGGCTTTCTGAAAATCCAGGTACACTACATCCACTGGCTCTCCCTTGTCCATTTTCATAATTACACCCTCAAAAAAATTCCAGAAAATTAGTCAAGCATGATTTCCCCTTCATAAATCCATGCTGACTCAGACTGATCCTGTTACTGCTATCCAAATGTGCCGCTATTTCAGCTTTTATAATTGACTCCAGCATCTTCCCCACCACCAATGCCAGGCTAACTGGTCTATAATTCCCTGTTTTCTCTCTCCCTCCTTTCTTAAAAAGTGGGATAACATTAGCTACTCTCCAATCCTCAGGAACTGATCCTGAATCTATAGAACATTGGAAAATGATTACCAATGCATCCACGATTTCTAGAGCCACCTCCTTAAGTACCCTGGGATGCAGACCATCAGGCCCTAGGGATTTATCAGCCTTCAGTCCCATCAGTCTACCAACACCGTTTTCTGCCTAATGTGAATCTCCTTCAGTTCCTCCGTTACCCTCGATCTTCTGGTCACGATTACATCTGAGAGATTGTTTGTGTCTTCCCTAGTGAAGACAGATCCAAAGTACCTGTTCAACTTGTCTGCCATTTCCTTGATCCCCATAATAAATCCACCCGTTTCTGTCTTCAAGGGCCCAACTTTGGTCTTAACTAATTTTTTCCTCTTCACATACATAAGGAATCTTATACTATCCTCCTTTATATTCTTGTCTAGCTTACCTTCGTAAGCTGATCTTTTCTCTTCGTATTGCCTTTTTAGTTATCTTCTGTCACTCTTTAAAGGTTCCCAATCCTCTAGCTTCCTGCTAATCTTTGCTATATTATACTTCTCTTTTATTTTTATACTGTCCTTGACTTCCCTTGTCAGCCACAGTCATCTACTCCCCTTAGAATCTTTCTTCCTCTTTGGAATGAACTGATCCTGCACCTTCTGAATTATTCCCAGAAATACCTGCCATTGTTGTTCCACTGTCATCCCTGCTAGGGTATCCTTCCAATCAACTTTGGCCAGCTCCTCCCTTATGACTCCATACTCCCCTTTGTTCAAATGTAATACTGACACTTCTGATTTTCCCTTCTCTCTCTCAAATTGTAGATTAAAGCTTATCATATTATGGTCACTACCTCCTAATGGCTCCTTTACCTCGAGTCCCTTATCAAATCCGGTTCATTACACAACACTAAATCCAGAATTGCCTTCAAATTTTTCAATTTTTCAATTTTTTAAATATACATAGTCTGCACATAGCAGAAAAATTTAAAGTGCTGCGATGTTTCCAGGCCATTTAAAACTTTCCTGTTCAAACAATGATTGGTCCGCACAGTTGTAAAAAATGTTTGAGTGAATGTTGATATCCAACCTGATCCCAGCTTCCTACCATGGCTCCATCCCTGTAGGTGACGGTGTTTTAATTCACCTGTGTCCCATTTGAATGGAGAATGGAGCTGAGGTGTAGTGGGGCTGAGGCAGAGCCGGGCTGGGGGAGATTAGGCTGCTGGGCAAGTGTCCCTGGGGAAATGCACCGGGGTAGGGTGTGCACAGTACATTGAGCGAGGTGGAGGTCACTTTATCAGGTACACTCGTACACCCTGCTCGTTCATGTAAATGTCTAATCAGACAATCCTGTGACTACAGAAAGTTGTAAACACAGCCATCATGGGCACTAGCCTCCCCAACAATGAGGACACCTTCAAAAAGTGGCATCTGCCATCAAGTACCCATCACCCAGCACATGCCCTCTTCTCATTGCTTCCATCAGGGAGGAGGTACAGGAGCCTGGGGTCACACATTCGACATTTCAGGAAAAGCTTCTTCTCCACCACCATCAGATTGCGGAATGGACAATGAACCCATGCACTCTGCCTCGCTAGTTTGCTCTCTTTTTGCATAACAAATATTATGACATATGCCAGTGATATTGAATCTGATCCTGGTTCTGTTCTAATTGTACGTGTTTGTACCACACTCCTCCCCATGTGCTGTTTCTACAGGCTCGGGGCCACAGGGTCACCCTGCACGGCCACTGGTCTCATCTCCAGGGTCTCATCTCCACAGTGGGTGTGTTCCCCCAGCCCTGCACTGTTGCAGCCCCACTACACTGGGACCCTGAGCCCAACTCTGGACACAGGCAGACAGTGGGAACACGCAGGATCTGCCCTCACACATTCACCCAGGACCCTCCACAGTTTTACTCACCGTACACCTTAAGTTGGATACGCTCTCTGCGTTCATCTCCTGAATCTCCTGCTGTAACAATGACCTCATATTCATCAGCATCCTCTTTCCTCAGATCATGGATTTCCAGGCTGAAGTTTCCGGAATGAAGAGTTATTCGTTTGTTGTAATTGGTATTAAAGTATTTAATCGATCCTTCCAAGTATCGAGCTATCTTTGTGCTGGGTGATGATCTTTTCCACACAACCTCATCCACATCCTGTCTGACTGGGATCGAAGGAAACAAGGAAACCGAGTGTCCCAGGACTCCATTCACGATGGCAGGGGAAGCTCCAGTCCTGGCTGAGGAGACAAGAGGAGGCAGTCAGAATGTGAGCTCAGTGACCGGAGGAGGAATCAGAGCTTGCAGGATCACAGACACAGGGGCAGGCCATGCGGCCCATTGTCTGGCTACTGGCCCACGAGTGATCTGCCCCACAGTTCCTCCATCACACAGTGAGCTCATGGGGGAACAGAGTGAAGATTCTCTGCAGCCAGGCCTGAGAAATGAAGTCAGGGAGGCAGAGAGATGGCAAAGGAACTCGGTGAAGTGAATGGTATGGGTGGAGAAGGAAGAAACATTTGGGGAGTTTGAACAAAAAAGGAATAGAGCAACACTCTTACAGTTCAGGCCAGTGGAGTTCAGAGTTCAACTCTGGCATCCTGTGTAAGCAAGTTTGTCCATTCTTACCGTGAGTGCGTGTGTCTTCTCCCACTGCCCCAAGACATACTGATTAGCAGGTCAATTGCTCACTGTAAATTGTCCTGTGGTTAAGCTCAGGATAACTAGTTGGGTAACTCGTCTGGCCATAAAGATCTGTTCCAAGCCATATCTCCAAGCCAATAAATAAATTATATGGGTAAATGGGAGGGTGTGAGCCTTGTGGAAGAAGAGATTTCTGAAAATGGTGAAATACATATATGTTGAGGTGGAGAATCGAATACGAGATAGTCTGAGACATTAGAAATAATTTAAAGCAGTGATGTCAGTCGTGATGTAGGCCTGGGTACAATTAGTGAAATTAAAGACATATGCAAAGTAGTCATTCACTAATCTGGGAACCTCAACAGGGAAAATTACGAACATCTCATTTCTGTACCATATAAAAGGAGGAACTTTCTACTGCTCATTCAGAGTCCAGGACACTCCGATTGTTAGACGGACTCCCGGTGATGTATTTCGTAAATAATGTTGGTTTGATCCTAGTCTTCTTGGAGTCCACTTTTATTTGACTGAACAAGATGGTTAGTTTAGGCAACAGTAGGAATTAAAAGCACAAGAAAGTCCGTAGACATGGGAAATGCAAATCAACACAGACAAAATGCTGGATGGACTCATCAGCTCAGGCAGCATCTGTGCAAATGAATAAATACTCAACGTTTTGGGCCAAGACACTGTTTCAGGACTGAGAGGGAAGGGGGAAGATGCCAGAATGAAAAATGTGCGGGGAGGGGAAAGAGGCGAACTGGAAGATGATAGGTGAAGCCAGATGGGTGTGGAAGGTCAAGTGCTGGAGAAGAAAGAATATGACAGGGAAGGAGAGTGGACCAATGGAGAAAGGGGAAGTGAAGGTGACCCGGGGGAAGTAATTGGCAGGTGAGAAAAGGTTAGACTGGGGAATGGGGAGAGCAAATTGCTTACTAGAAGGAGAAATCAATATTCATGCTGTCAGGTTGGAGGGTACCCAGACAGAATACAAGGTGTTCCTCCTCCACCCTGAGGGTGGCCTCATCTTGGCAGAAGAGGAAGCCATGTATCAATAAGTCCAAACAGGGATGGGAATTGGATTAAAGTGTTTGGGCTCAGGGAAGTCCCACTTGTGGCTACTGGTGCAGAGGTCCTCAATGGAGGGGTCTCCCAATATACGATGGGTCTCACCAATGTCGAGCAGACCGGCCTAATGGTAGGGTCCATGGAACCCCAGCTCTAGAGACTGTTGAGTGTCAAATCCCAGAAGATCAGCAGTTTCTGAAATACTCAAACCACCCCATCTCGCACCAACAATCATTCCACGGTCACATTTCTTCCCCATTCTGATGTTTGGTCTGAACAACAACTGAACCTCTTGACCGTGTCTGCATGCTTTTAAGCATTGAGTTGCTTCCTCATGATTGGCTGATCAGATATTTGCATGAATGATCTGGTGTACAGGTTCACACAATAACGTAGCCACTGAGTGTACATTAAAGAGGGTGCATGTGGTAATAGTGGGAAACACTACTCAATATGACTTGTCCAGATTTTCAGAACTCTTTCAGGAAGGTTCTATACAGGATGTTCATCAACTAAGTGAGACTGCCTGGAACTGCAGATAATTCTGTGTATCTGAGAAACAAAAATGAATAAACCTTTACAACCTGCATTTATGGAGTACCATAGGGACATTGTTTCTGCCCCAGACTATCCACAGTCATATCAAGGTGGAGTTTGGTAGGGACATTGTTTCTATCGCAGAGTACCCACAGTCATATCAGTGTGGAGTACTGAAGGGACATTGTTTCTGTCCCAGACTATCCACAGTCATATCAGTGTGAAGTTCTTTAATGACATTGCTCACGCCCCAGACTATTTCCAGTCATATCTGTGATTGAGATGAGGACATCAAACTTATTATTCACAATTTTGCCAATGATGACAAAACGAAGTGAGATTTAGTGTTGTGAGTGCAAAGACCTATTAAGACGGAAGGCTGTGTGGGTGCATTAGAGGATGACAGATGGAGTACAAGGCTGAAAACATGAAGTTATCCTCAATAGAAAAGACAAAATTACTAAGTTTAGGAAGTGTTTTTCAAAGGAAATAGATTCCCTTTGTACATGTCACGGGGAATCAATGTTCAGATACAGGAAGCATTTTAGAAGGTATAAACACAAGAGATTCTGCAGAGCTAGAAATTAGAGTGTGGAGGGTGATGAATAAGGGTGAGAGTCACTCTGGTGTTGGAACTGAGGATTGAACTGTTACAGACGAGAAGGTTACCACTACAAACCTTGCCTTCAATGGCAGCAGAGAGTCTCTGTGCAGACTTCACCATCTCTCTCCGTCCTTAATGACAGCAGAAATGCAGTAAATGTCTGACGGGAAACCCACTGGGTTTGGGAGATGAAGCCACCTGGCTCCTGGGTTGGCAAGAAGGACCAACCATACAGCTGTTACACTAGAAGTCATGTCAATTCTACTTCCAGCCTCGTATCCATAATGTCTATTCAAAATATTCGCACACACACTTCTCCCCCCAGAAATTTTCATGCTTTATTGTTTTACAACATTGAATCACAGTGTTTTAATTTGGCTTTTTTTGACACTGACCAACAGAAAAAGAATCTTTCATGTCGAAGTGAGAACGTATTTCTACAAAGTTATCTAAATTTATTACAGATAAAAAAACACAAAATAATTGATTGCATAATTACTCATGTCCCTTCAAGTCACTATTTAGTAGATGCACCTTTGATACAATTACAGCCTTGAGTCTGTGTGGATATGTGTTTATCAGCTTTGCACATCTGGACACTGCAATTTTTCCCCATTCTTCTCTACAAAACTGCTCAAGCTGTCAGATGAACAGACCATTCCAAGTCCAGCCACAAATTCTAACTTGTTTGAGGGTTGGGCTCTGATTTGGCCACTCCAGGACATTAACTTTGTTGTTTTTAAGCCATTCCCTGTGGTTCTGGCAGACGGCATTAGATATTCCTCCAGGATATCTTTGTGTTATGCTGGTTTCATTTTACCCCCTACCTTCACAGGCCTTCCAGAGTCTCTTGTAGTGAAGCATCCCCACAGCTTGATGCAGCCACCATCGTGACTCATGTTAGGGATGGTGTGTGTTTGATTATGTTTGGTGTTTGGCTTATGCCAAATATAACATTCAGTCTGATAGCCAAAAAGCTCAATTTTGGTTTCATCAGATCATAGAACCTTCTTCCAGTTGACTTCAGAATCTCCCACATGCCTTCTGGCAAATTCTAACTGAGATTTCAGGTGAGATTGTTTTCAACAGTGGCTTTTTCTTTGCCACACTTCCATAAAGCTGCGACTGGGGAAACAGTGCTTTTCAATAACGTTATCATGGAGTTGCTTGATATGTTCTTCTGTCTTCATGGTTTAGTTTTCAGCAGGATACTGACTCACCAACAGTTGAACCTTCCAGATACATTTGTATTTTTACTACAATGAATTAAAACACCTTGACTGCACACAGGTGATGTCTATTTATCTAAATATGTGACTTCTCAATCCAATTGGCTGCACCAGTGATGATTCAGTGTGTCATATTAAAGGGGGGTGATTATTTATGCAATCAATAACTTTGTGTTTTATATTTGTAATTAATTCAGATCATTTTGTAGAGATCTGTTTTCACTTTGACAAAAAAGTGTATTTTTCTGTTGATCAATGTCAAAAAAGCCAAATTAAATTCACTGTGATTCAATGTTGTAAAAGAATAAAACATGAAAATTTACAAGCAAGTGAATACTTTTTATAGGTATCTGGTTCACTCTGACTTTTCAGTTGTGGTTGTTTGGGATCTTTGGGACAATTGCCCCAGCTCACCACGTGCCTGGGAGGTGTACTGATGCACTCGGTGAATATTTGCACTCTGGGTCTGAGCTGTTAGAGGCAGCTGCTCTGATAATCGCTCATGATAGCAGGGCTTCAACCCCGGAAGAAGCAGGTTTTAACTGTAGGGTCAAGGATAGGGACCATTCCAGACACTAGCACGGCCAAGTATTACAGCAAAACTGTGGGAGCTGATTCACTCCCTCAACTTAATGATCATCTGGAATGCACTCCAGTCCTTCACCCAGAGGTCTGGAGGAGGAGACTCAAGTCAACCATCTGAACATTTCGCAAGTCTGCATCTCTCCTGGTGGCCTCCATGTATCTGGTACCATGCAATGGTATGAGCAGAGGTCCTCACTGTGGATACGGGTGGCTCCACATTCCTGCACCTTAACAACTGACTGATAGAGGACGAGCAATTCCAGCAGAGATCCCTATCTTGAGGGAAGACTCACAGAAGCACGTGATGGGATTGACCAAGATGCAGGGCTCACAATTCAGGTCGAGAGAGATGTGCTCAACTTTGAACCCAGTCTGAGCTCTGCTTCGATTTGTCAAGGACCCGGCACTACAGAAAGCAGACAAAGGCAAGTAGGGTAGGTTGAAGGCAAGAATGCAGGATCACAGATCCGGAGCCTACATCACTCACTCTTCCACTCACTGGGCAATCGCAGCGTCACCAGTCCAGAGGGAACTGCTGGCTTGGTCTGCTCCTTTTGTGGGGGTAGGGAGTCGGAATGGGAGTGGAACTCTGCTTTCTTTATCGGGGGTTGTAATGGGGGTGGGGCTCTATCGGGGGTTGTAATGGGGGTGGGGCTCTGCTCCCTTTATGGGGATTCGGAATTGGGGTAGGGCTCTCCTCTCATTGGTTTCGTTGTGGGAAGATTCGAAGGGTTGTTCACTTCTCTTCAACAGCTCAAGGTGCAAACCCAGGAGTGTGACAGACTGACCATGAAGTTCCTGTTGTGGGATCGCCACTTGTGAGTCCCGGTGATGGGAAGATGTTCTTCCTGTGGTGCAAGGCAGTCATCATCCTGCTGTCTGAAAGGAGTCATCACCAGTTTTAACAATCTCAATGTGTGGCTCCCTCCGTAACGCAGATCAGGGAATTGTTGTCCAGCTGTCCAATAGCCTGATTTCCCACTCTCCTGGCTTCACCTATCAGTTTCTAGCTTGTACTCCTTCGCTTCCCTCCACCAACTCACTCTGACATCTTCCCCCTTTCTGTCCAGTCCTGATGATCAATATCTCACTTGGACAGCAACCTGTTCACTGTTTACTGTCTAAATGTTCACTGTTTACTGTTTACCTGTACACTGTTTACTGTTTACCTGTTCACTGTTTACTGTTTAAATGTTCACAGCTCAGGATCAAAGTAAGCTGGTCAGGTGGTTAACAAGCTCCCTAACAACTGAGGCCTTTACCAGAATTATTGTGCTCAGTTCTGGTCATCTACAGTACGGTGCAAAACTCTTTGGCACCCAAGATTTTTATATGATTTTAAATGGTTTGGCTCCACACAGCCCTGATCTCAACATCATGAAGGCTGTCTGGGCTTACCTGGAGAGACAGAAGCAAGCGAGACACCAGAGTCTGGGGGAGAACTGTGGCAAGTTCTCCAAGATACTTGGAATAACCTACCAGCAGATTTTCTTGTAAAACTGCACAACAGGGGAACTCATACAGCCTTAAAGGCAAAGGGTGGTCACAATAAATATTGATTTGATTTAGCTTTTTACTGTTTACTGCTCTTCATAGTAAAGTTTTGATATCTAGAAACATTTCATTTCATTATTTTTAAAGTATCTTTCCCTTACAGATTTTTTTTACGTGTGCTTAAGACTCTCGCACATTACTGTACCTACAGAAACGATAACAATAAGATTGAAAAAATGCAGAGACTGATCACAAGGACTTTGCCAGGACTGAAGACCTGAGTTACAGGAAAAGATCTAACAGGTAAGGACATTGTTTCCCTGGATTGCAGGAGGATGAGGGGAGGTTTGTTACAAAATTATGAGGACTATCGAGTTAACACAATCAGGCTTTTTCAAGTGAGTTGGGTGGGTGGAACTAGAGTTCATGGGTTAAGAGTGAAAGGTGAACATTGTGGGAGCTTCTTCACTCAGAGGGTGGTGAGGGTGTGGAACGGGTTGACAGAGGAAGTGGTGGATGTGTGTTCAATTTCAAAATTTAAGAGAAATTTGGATAAATACGTGACTGGGAGGGGTATGGAGGGCAGTGGTCTGGGTTTTGGTTTAATGGACTGGGCAGAATAACAGGTTAGCATGGTCTGGATGGGCTGAATGGTCTATAACTAGGCTGAGGTGTTCCTTGAGATTATGCCTCTCTGAAATCCAAATAGACCAATTAAAACATCCTGAAAAAATGTGATATCCCCTCCCTCTCTCTTTGGGAGGAAGCTGTCTCCCTCGTTTCTCAACACTGTAGGGATGGACAGGGAAGCAGGGGCTGGAGTCAAAGAATTGGTGGGTCTGAGTGCCTCGAGCTTCTATGAAAGGCGAGGGGCATGTCAGGATGTGGTAAACATGGCATCAAACGGTGACTGGACAGGAAATGGTTCGATGGTTACAGCAAGAGGACAGCAATACGTGCAGCAGAAAGAGGAACGTTATTTTCCGTTCAAACAATAATATGAGAGAGGGAGGGAGACAGGGAAAGACAGAAGGATTTGCATAAAGCAACTGATAGATGTGTTGAAGGAGGAAAAGAAATAATGAAAGAGTTAAATGAGACCAAATGAAAGACAAGGACATTGAGGGTGAAAGTGTGTCGGTAGACGGAGGTATAGAGAGAGAGACTAGGTGAGGGAGACTGAGATTAAGGAAGTTCAACAGAAGTTGAGGAAGGCAAAGTCTGAAAGTGAAAATCTGGAACTGAACATGTTCCGATAAAGTGTGTGAATCACGCAATGAAAACCTGCACACATTGAACGGTTGTGTAACCAGAGGCGAAATATTAAAATCTGAACTTACCCAGAAAGATGGCAAATAAACAAGCACATTTCAGGCAGAGAACCCTTTCCAAGCACTTCCACATCTTCGACCTTGACTGGTGAGCTTGATGGCCTGGAGATTGTCACAGAAGGAAGTACGACCAGGAACAGATATGTTATAATGAAGTGAGATGCACGTAATTGACAAAAACATCATACTGGCCCTGCCATTTCCTTTCTCCTACTCAAGTTTTCCACTTTCCTGTTTTGAACTTCTGGCACTCTCTTCACCAACAACAAATTCTACATTGTTTTCAAGCATACTGACAAGGATGATTCCACTCTGCTTTGGAAAACCGTTCACTATCGGCTCTCAGCAACAGACCTCATTTCCGTGGGACATTTCCCCTTCGAGTGCTGGTTCATAGCCATTCCCAGCCTATTTCTAGCTTCTATTCAAGGAAAGAAAAGACTGGACAGTCCAGGTGGATCAATTGTTTCAGCATTCAGGCCAGAAGAAATTACAGTCTAACCAAGCACAGGGGAAACAGACAAACCAATTCTGTTTGTTTCCCCACCATTTTGTGAACTCTAAATTGATTCTTGACTTTGGGACAATCTAATCAGAGCCATAATCCTGAGACCATTATCAGAGGAGTAGTTGTTATGTAAAAGACCATACCTACCAAAGAAACAATCTGTAATCTTGTTAGACTCTGTCTGGGTTGTCTCATTTAACTGGCTTGGACCAGTAAGGACACAAATACACAAGGCTGGGTTGCACTGAACCATGAAACACTGTTGGTTGTAGTCCTCTACAACGACCAGTAAGAGAGTGACTCAGGTAGGTCAGGTGACCTTGAGCCAATGGGATGGAGATCCAATGATTCACCTGATGAGGAACAATATAAGAGTCAGGAGCTCCAAGTACGGGGGGGGGGGGGGGGGCGATAACTCTCCAGCAACCGGAGACAAACCATTGTGGATAAGGAGGACCTCATGGACACGTGGAGATCGGGACCGTGAGGAATGCCTGGCCAGTGTAGACTCCTTTCCCGGATAATACCTTTTCTCTTTATTGACTGTTCATGGAGGGTCAGGGATTCTAGTAGGAAGCACACAGGTAGATAGTTTGTGAACGCACGTGCTTTTTAGTTGAAACAATAAAAGTTATTTATCAGTAAATACAGATTCTCTGTGCCGCACTGATCTTCATTACAAGGGGTGATTCTTGTAACAGAATTGGCATCCCTGGGTGGGCTTGAGGATAAACCTCTTTGTTCAGTGAGACTCTCGAGTTCAATCACGTGGGTGATGAACAGAGAGATCTGGGGCTGGGTGGTTGGCAGTTACTAACCCAGGATGAAGAATTCAGGAAATTCTGCATGTCCACAGGACTTCGATAGTTTTGATTGGAGGGGATCCTCCAGAAATATGTGTTGGGAAGTGGTCACAATTTGAGAAGTCTGCCAGTCACTCTGGGTGTGAAGGGAAAACTGCTGGGGATGCCCTGTGGAAAATCGCCCAAGGAAAGTTTAAACAGTTACAAAACCAGTAGCTTTGGCTTTTTTATTGAGGATTTGATAGAATTACAACAAAATGATTAGGCAGAACGGCACAGATCAGATATGGGAAATGAATGTCGGCATAAAGCAGAAGCCGAGCAAGAGGGGTTACAACAGGAAATTCTAGAGTATCAGCATAAAGCAGAAGCCAAGCGAGATACTTTAGAAGGAGAACAGAAAGGGCTCCAAAAGGAGGTAGAAACCTTCAGAGAAAGGGTTACTGATTTACAGGGTCAGAAAGGTATAGACTTGATGCATATGAACCAGTTTCAGTTGAAGTGTGAGAAATTCCTTACAGAAAAAAGTAAACTAGAGAAAGCAGCTGAACTAGCGAGGGATGAAGTGGAAGAATTAAGGAAGCAGTGTGGTGATCTCAAGACGACGAAGAATGTAGTTTGGAAATCAGCACAGGAAAGACAGAGTAACACTGGCCACCTTGCAAAGTGTTTAAAGCAGATTCAAAAGCTGCAGGACCAACTTGCTGCACAGCGAGGAATAAAATGTGCTTTTGGATCTGAAAAAGAGGAGGAAGGTGAATATGGAGATATTAATTGACATGATTCAGCAGATGAAGCTACTAGATACAGTTACAATAATTATCAAGCACCATTTCCTGAGAAACTCCCAGGGACTCCCTACCAAGGGAATCCAGTGCTACCGTCTACATGATGGGCACCCCTAGTTACTATCAGAGAGGGGGGAGCAAATCAAAATCAGAATATAACACACACCACACCGTTTGGGGTACAGCAGCTTCGAGATATTGCTGAGGACATCGGGATACGTGTGCTCGGAGACGACCCTCGAGAGCTTTTCCAAGCAACTAGACATTAGAGAATAATTCATAGCCTCAACGATTCTGAGGAAAGAAGACTGTTTATAATGTGTTTACACCAAAATATACCATCAGCAGTTCCAGATATACAACGACACGATGGGGGAACAAGTGAGGATCTGATGAACGCAATAGTGACTGTTATGGGAGTTAACAGAGGGGACCTGGTAGGCGTGCTAGCCAGATCTGATCAGAGGAGAGGTAAACATCCCACTACATTTGCATCCCGTTTATGGACAGTGTTCCAAGGGTTTATGGGACAGCATTAGAGCGGGACCATTTAGGACCAGAGGCCTCAAACTGGTGGTTGAGGACACTGGTGTCTCACTGTACTGATAAATCTAAAAAGGCATTGGAAATGTTTGATCCTTCTGAACCCCCACGAACTGAGGCATGGGTACTGAGGAAAATAGTAGAGCGCGGGGAAAGGAGATACAAAGACCAGCTGAACCCTTTAATGAGAAAATGATGCCTGTTAAAGGTCAGGCACCTGCCTGGAGAAATGAGGGTAGGGGACCCACCCCGAGAACATCCCTGCCACGTTATCAAGGGGAGGGAAGGGCAGGGAAATGGAATGGGGCCAGTAACAGGGAGAACTGTAGGTGGAGTAGTTAAACACTAAAATTCTGGTCAAGAAGGACACATTAAGAGAGAATGTCCAAACCTGAGACGAGAAAGAGCAGAGCAATGCCGTTTGCCCTTGGAGGGGCAAGAAAGATAGAGCCCACAAAATAACATGGTGGAGACACCACTGTCCAGGGAATTGTACCCTGAGCCTCAATGATGGTGTCAGGCCTCACCAATGTGGGTGTGTGACTCAAAGTGGGATGAAACTGGAAGACCTCTAGTGACTGGTAGGGTCGGAGGATGCCCGGTTACCTCTTTATCGGACACTGGAGGATCCCGAACCACCATCAGAACCACTAATATCAATAACGTAAATTGGGAAATACAAGGTAAAGTTGCCCTAACTTTACAACTTAACTGTCCTGGATTCACAGGACATTCACAAGTGGGACATGTCAGTGTACTGTTGGAGGTAAGGATGGGAGACATCGCATTGGAGCATTCAGTAGTGTTGGTGGAATTACCCAGTGAGCAGGAACATGTACTGGGGAGTGATTACATGGCCAAAGTGGGGCTTTGTTTTGACCCAGTTCAGTGTATGATTTGGCAGATGCCAACTGTCATGAATAACATAACCACATGCAGATCCCAGTAGGAGAATATCAGGATAGAATATGCACAATGGGTGAAATGTGGATAAAAATGGAGATGAGCGATGATCAGAAGGTGCAACAAATTATTGCACAGAACTCAGGGGCATTTGCAAGAAACAAGCAGGACTGTGGAAAGATGTCTGGCAGTGTGTGCGTACAAGGTCCTGACCTCAAACCACAGAAGCAATATGAGTTTCTCAAAAAATCGGAAGATGTGGGTAAGGTAATGCAGAGTTTGGTACAACAAGGGTACTGCAGCCAGCAGCCTCCACTAATAACTCACCCACATGGTCAGTGAGGAAACCAGATGGTAGTTGGAGGTTGACAATTGACTATTGAGAGCTGAATAGAGTGACTCTGATAACCGCCCCACCTGTAGCAACTAACCCGGAGACAGTGGTCAAACCAATGAAAGAGCACAATGGTTCACAGTTTTTGACATCAATAATGGATTTTAGTCTATCCACTCAAATGAAAGTTTGCATTTACCTTTCAGAGACAGCAGTGTACATGGACTGCCCTACCACAGGAGTTCATAATTCCCCATCTGTTTTTCACCAGAGCTTAGTGGAAAAGTTAAAATGGTTTTCAAAGCCTGAGTGCTTGGTACAATATGTAAATGATCTACTTCTGCAGTCTGAAACCAAGCAGGAACATTATCAGCCATTGGCAGGACTGTTACAATTCTCACTTGCTTTGGGATTTAAGGAAAACCCTAAAAAAGCACAGGTGATGAAACAAGAAGTTAGTTATTTGGGAATGGTTTTGACAGCCAGAAAAAGAGAAATTGATGAGTAAAGAGTGGAATAGGTTATGAAACTGCTTATTCCCTGAGACCTAAAAGCACTGCGGTCATTTCTGGGGCTGGCAGGATACCGTATGCATCACATTGATGGATTTTCCACTCAATCAGCTCCTTTGATGGAGTCACTGAAAAACAATGTGGTTGGGAATGGAAACCGTGTCACACCCAGGCCATCACAGCTCTGAAGGAAGCATTGGGCACTGCGCCTGCTTTAAAAAGCCCAAATCCGAATGAATCATTCTCATGGGAGTTGTCTACCACTAATACCACCCTCTCAGCAGTTCAATTACAGGAAACACATGGGAAGTTAAGACCAGCAGCATATGCATCACACATGCTCTCACTAGTAGAACAGGGGTATCCTGTATGTGAAAAAACACTTGTTAGAAGTTTTCTGGGCAGTACGACATTTTGCCTACATAGTGGGACTTAATCCACTTCCAATATTGACAGAACACACTCCCATACAATAACTGTACAATGGAAGGATTGAAGATGGTTCAGTAAGCAAAACAGAATTGCTAGGTGGACATTGCTGCTGCAAGGAAGAAATATTAATGTACAGTGGGTACGCTCTAGCTGAAAGTTAGCCGATAACCCGGTGTACCAAGCAAGTGAACATGAGTGTCAGGTTATGATAGCAAATGATCCTACGGGGCCATTTGTATCAACACAAAAAGAAGGGGGTGGAAGCAGATCAGGGAAAGTAATGACAGAACAAAGACACAAAGGAAAAATAAAAACCCTATTTTAAATTTTTTGTAGGCGGCTCCTCATCAGTACAGGATAGTGAGAGGATGAACATGGACAGGAAAGGTATAGTATAGCTATAAAGTTACCCAAAACCATGAGTACACAGGCAGCAGATTTAGCCGCTGTAGCATATGTGGTTAGCCACCCAGAATGTTTTCCGCCACGGTCAGTCATACACTCTGACAGTGTGTGCACTTGTTACAGCCTTACAGAAAATCTGAGCACAGGATCATTTGTTTCAGCTGACGGGAAGCCCCTCCCATCTGCTGCTCTGTGGCGATATATATTCGAGGAGACAAAGGGAAAAGAATATGGAGTCATAAAGGTGAAGTCCCACTCTAAATTATCTCCTGAGGGGAATAGAAAAGCTGACAAATTAGTGAAGCAAAGTGCTTTATTTGGGCAGGAATGGCAGCCACAGGTTGGGGAGATTGGGAGGCAGAAGGAACAACAGATTACAGTTTCGCTGAACACCTACGCTCAGTCCGCCAGAGAAAGCAGGATCTCTCAGTGGCCACACATTTTAATTCCACGTCCCATTTTTATTCTGATATGTCTATCCATGGCCTCCTCTACTGTCACGATGAAGCCACACTCAGGTTGGAGGAACAGCATCTTATATACCGGCTGGGTAGCCTCCAACATGGCATGAACATCGACTTCCCTAACTTCTGTTAATGCCCCTCTTCCCCTTCTTACCCCAACCCTGATATATTTAGTTTTTCCCCCTCCTTTTTTTTCTCTTTCTCTGCCCATCTCTCTGACTGTGCTCCATCTAACTCTGGTGCTCCCCTCCCCCTTTCTTTCTCCTGAGGCCTCCCGTCCAATGATCCTTTCCCTTCTCCAGCTCTGTATCACTTTTGCCGATCACCTTTCCAGCTCTTAGCTTCACCCCACCCCCTCCAGTCTACTCCTGTCATTTCGCATTTCCCCTCCCCCTGCTACTTTCAAATCTCTTACTATCTTCCCTGTCAGTTAGTCCTGATGAAGGGTCTTGGCTCGAAACTTCGAGAGTGTTTCTCCTTATAGATGCTGCCTGGCCTGCTGTGTTCCACCAGCATTTTGTGTGTATTGCTTCACAGAATAAAGCCTACTTTGAGTGAAAAGTCAATCCCATTCAGATTCCCATTCCCATTCAGTTATGTCCATACGTGGCCTCCTCTACTGCCATGATGAGGCCAAACTCAGGTTGGAGGAGCCGCACCTCATATACCATCTGGGTAGTCTCCAGCCCCATGACGTGAACATTGAATTCTCCAACTTCTGGTAATTCCCTCCCTCTCCCTTCTCCCATTCCAACTGCCGATCACCTCTCTCATGATTCTGCCTTCTTCTACTATACGTAGTGCTTTCCCCTTACATTCCTTCTTCACCTTTCCAGCCGAGACCCCCCCTGCTTCCCCTCCCCCAACCCTTGATCTTTCCTCTTATTGCCTTCTCCTTCCCACCCTCCTCCCACCTTCTTTACAGGGCTCCTGCCCCTTCCCTCTTCAGTCCTGACGAAGGGTCTCAGCCCGAAACGTTGATTGCTCGTTTCCACAGATGCTGCCCGACCTGCTGAGTTCCTCCATTGTGTTGTACGTGTTGCTTTGACCCCAGCATCTGCAGTGTACTTTGTGTTTATGACTCAGTAGAGAGCTCTAGTGACTGAAGTGATAACTGTAATGAAGAGATCGGTCAGACACTTGGCAAAACTTGTCCCTTTAAAAACGAAGAGAGTGAAAACACGCGAGTCTGATGAGGGAGGGTGTGAAAGGAAACAAGAGGCTTGTCATCAAACACCAGATCTGGAAAATAGTTAATAAATGGTTCAGGGAATTTCCACATCCGGAAACAGGATGTGGAATTGACCTTGGCTGAACTAAAATGAGTTAAGAATATGTAGAAATTTCATCTGTATGATAGCATTCAAATTGTAGCCACCATGCGAACAAGCCAGAAAATAAACCTAATGATACAGCGATTGGAGGGTGGTGTAGGAGACTACAACTGGTTGGGATGCAATTAAGACCTGGTTGGATCAACAATCCCCAATTCAGGCTTGTTGTAATGTGAGTATTATTAAAAGTAAGTTAATACAAATCGTGAAGCTGTTGGTGACAAGAGGCTGGTTCCAGGGACTGACGGGGTTTTACTTCTGGTGTGCTTCTGGTATGTGGTTCCATCACCCATGCCGCACGAGGTACCTGGAAGCCTCTGTATTGTAAATATCATTTGCCGTCCCAGATAAAGATCTGCTTTCGGCCATAAAATTGTCGAGTGGTCCTTTACCACATTTTTTTTGGCAACGAGGTGAACTGGTTTTGTGGACGTGTCGGCTCGTTTCGAACAGGAGCTGTGAGCGAACGAGAAGCCTCGCGTTCCGGTGGCTACGTTCGGGATTATCAGTGAATTTGTGGAGGGAATCGAGGACTGGCTGGAGAATGAGGAAATGTTGGGACACTTTTTCTGTGCTAATGGAATTACTGAGGAGGCTAAGAAGCACACTATTCTCCTGAGTGTGTGTGGGGTAAAGACTTACAAGCTGATAAGGAACTTAGCCACACCATGGAAACGGGGAAATTCCATATGATGAACTGGTCCAGCTCATGGGGAACCACCAGAATCCGAATCCTTCGGTGACACTCCAACAGTGTAAGTTTCATAGACATTTCAGGAAGCCGGGTCAGTCTGTGGACAATTTTGTGGCCGAGCTTCGGCAGCTGTCGGAGCATTGTGATTTCAGAGCCGTGTTGGATGACATGCTCCGTGATAGATTAGTATGAGGCATTAATAATGACATTGTATGATGCCACTTGCTGGGGGAACCCACCGATGACTTTCAAGAAAGCCCTAGTGTTTGCCCAAGGCATGGAGATGGCTGCTAATAAGGATATGCAGAAAGGACATGGGGGGGGGGCAGTCGCAGTCGGTGGCAGTGCACCAAGTGAGGACAGAGACTGGTAAACAGGCAAAGCAGGTGAAATGTTTTCGGTGTGGAGGGACACACTATGCAAATGTTTGCAAATTCAAAGATACTGTCTGCCATGCTTGTAGCAAAAAGGGACATTTAGCTAAAAAGTGCAGGAGCATAAACGGTGAGGTTAAGCCTGGGCAGGGGAAAGCTCAGCAGACTCAGGCAGCCACACACCACTTAGGAGAAGCAGACGAGGAGGCAGCGTGTGCCCACAACATGTTTGGGGTGCAAACGGATGAGCAACCACCTGAACCACATGGTGCCACAGTTACCGTCAGGGCATTAAGTCTCAGTCAACTACCTATACCTGAGGCACCTGCTACTACATATGTGCCTCCAGAGACTGTGTTTTCATTGGAGAGTCTGTCAGAGACACCTGTAAAGGTGACCCAGATCAAGCAGTGGACAGAGAGGGACCCAGTCCTGTCTCAAGTCAAGACTTTCCTTTTACAAGGTTGGCCAAGAGTAGTGGAAGCAGAGGAACTGAGGCCTTATGACAAACGTGACAGAACTGAGTCTGCAGGATGGCTGCATTTTCTGGGGGGCAAGGGTCATCATGCCTCCCCCTGGCTGTTCACAGATTTTGGAGGAAATTCATGAGACTCACCCAGGGGTGTCTCAGATGAAAAACCTTGCAGGATCCTACGTCTGGTGGCCAAGAATGGATCAGGATCTGGAGAACAAGGTAAACTCATGCACACAATGTCAGACCAATCAGAACATGCCACCACCAGCTCCTTTGCACCCATGAGAGTGGCCAGACCACCCCTGGTCTAGGCTACATTTGGACTTTGCTGGCCCCTTTAAGGGGCGGATGTTTTTTGTAATGGTAGATGCGCACTCCAAATGGATAGAAGCTCACATCATGAGCAACATCACAAACCCCTCAACCACAGACAAACTCAGGCAAGTGTTTGCAGTCCACGGGTTGCCTGACTCTCTGGTCACTGATAATGGCCCGATGTTCACCAGTGAGCTGTTCAGTGAGTTCATGCAGCAAAATGGCATTCGTCACATTCGGACGGCCCCTTTCCACCCAGCCTCAAATGGTTTGACTGAGCGGGCTGTTCAGACAGTGAAGGAAGGCCTGAAGTGGATGATAGGGGATTCTATTAGCACCCGTTTCATGTTTCCTGTTTAAATACCGCCTCACGCCACAGACGACTGCATGCACTCCAGCAGAGATGCTGATGGGGCGTCGGCCCAAGTCAAGATTGGACCTGCTGTGCCTGGACATGAAGGCAAAAGTGGAGAGAAATCAGGAAAAGCAGAAGGAGGGACATGATCAACATGCGTGAGAGAGACAGTTAAAACCAGATGACAATGTCCATGTGAGAAACTTCAGCAGTAGCAATAATCAGCAATGTCTACCTGGGGTTATTCTTAAGCAGAGTGGTCCAGTCTCCTACGTTGATAAGCTGACTGATGGACATGTTTTCCACAGACATCAGGACCATGTGAGCCTGCGTCAAGATACAGGCTCAGAGGTAGACAGTTCCACGGAGTTTCCCATGGTGAGACAGACTACTATGGGAACAGGTCCACCAGTGACTTTGCCAGAGAGAGAGAGAGAGTGAGAGAGAGAGAGACACTGGGAGAGGGATAGGGGTCCCCTGAAGAGGATGGACATTCTCACGCAGACACACAGACCCCTCTCATGCCCCCAACACCAGGTCCCCCCAAAACACCCTCACCAGCGGTGCCTGCTGGGTCACCGGGGGTAGTGCACAGATCACAGCGCACTCACAAACCTCCCGACAGACTGAATGTTTGACTGGACGGTTTTTTTGTTGTTAAAATGAATGTTGAATTTGTCACGTTTTTAGGTGTTTTGTATTGGTAACCTGTTGCTAATGATACCACTGTGTTTATTTCCCAGTTCTTCTATATTTGGGGAATGTTGGATTTTAAAGGGGGAGAAGTGTTGTAATGTGAGTATTATTAAAGTTAGTAAAAATCAGGAAGCTGTTGGTAACGAGAGACGTGTTCCAGGAGTGACGGGGTTTTATTTCCGGTATGTATTGTATGTAGTTCCACCACCCATGCCGCATGAGGTACCTGAAAGCCTCGGTATTTTAAATATCATTTGCCGTCCCTGATAAAGATGTTCTTTTGGCCATAAAATTTTCGAGTGGTCCTTTGGTAAAGCAGAAGTTACCACAAGGCTGATTGAAAGGAAGTGATTGATTGCGAACAAAAGGCTTCAGATGATGTTTCTGAATATGAGGATCACTATTGAATAATTTGGTTCAGCTAATCAGGATTTCAAGGGATAACTGGAGGTAATATGGAAGAAACTCCATATGGCCCTCTCAAGTTGACTTTCATGGATGTTTGAGACCAGATGTTGCCAAAATGGTGAAGCACACAAAAGAAAGTTGAAGTGACACTGTTGTTTCCTGCAGAGATCTGAGGCAAACTACCAAACAAGTGGGGTGATCAAAGTCCAAGTAAGATCAGTACAGATGAACCATCTGTCTACTCCTGCTAACCAACAATACCAGTGGACGAGGCTCCCACCGGGACCTTACAACATATGAGGGGCCTTCCAAGCACTGACTCAATTATCATACAATATGTGGATGACATTCTGATTGCCCCTGAGACCGCAGATCAGCATGATCGTGATTATTAGAGTGGTTTTTGAGTTTGGGGCATATCCATTTAGCAAATGACTTTGGCTACCAGTCCTCACATCTGAAAATGTATTGTCAATTTAATTTTGAGTGCAGCTCTGAACAATGGCTTCCTAAAAGCTGTGAGTCCCAGTCCAGACAATGCTGATTAAAATTCATTTGGATGTGTGTGGTGCAGATGTGAATCGGGAGGTGTGAAGGTTGTATGTCATTTCAAAGAAAGCATTGTCCATACATTGTAAAAATGGAGTTGTCCTTTGATGTTTGGCACAAAATATTGGGCAGACAAATATTACAGCAGACCTGCTGTACCTTGTTTTGTCAAGTAAAGAAGCTGCCTTGAATCTACCAGTAATTTTCTCCAATGATTTCATTCATGCAGCAGCAGTGATATACTCTCTCTGCTCAATCATCTTGCCTACAAGGGACACAAGGCACAAATAGAACAAAAAGAAGTGATTTACTTGAAGTAGAAAATTTCCCACAGCAAACAAGGAATCAGTGAAGATTTTGTAAAGGTCCTGTGTAAAACAACTGCCCTACAACTTCAGTCATTTCTAGGCTTATGCAACCACAAGAGCATCGGTCAATTCACATGCTGAAATTTCTCAACACCTCAGTCATCTCCTGAAAGGCAGCAAGCCTTGTGACTCTTAACGAAGAGCAGATGGAAGTTTCTAAACTTTAAAGGTGATATTAAATACTGCAGTCTCTTCTGGGCAGCTCATGGAGTAAGGCGCTTGTTGGCTCTACTCCATCCTTTTACAACCTATTTTCCACTGCTACTTCTGTTTAAACTTTGAAGATTCATTGCTTTTAGTGAAGGATTTATGATATAATAACGATGGCTGGAACCCGAACTGTAAAGGAATTAAGATGTGGCAAAATTGTTTCTGAAACTGAACAAACCAAATTAACAAAGGAGACAAAAGAAGCCTATACTCCAGAAAGAATGCAAGATACTAATACCAAACTTGGAATGGTGGACTCTAAAATTGATAAACTGATGAATGCCAATGAAAAGCTTGAAAAAACAGTTTCTGCTGTCCGGGAATCTTTGAGGAATCTGGAATCTCAATATCAAACACTTAAAATGGTACCAATAAAACCAGAAGACAACAGGAGGCAATACATCATGATGAAAGAACAGGAGTTAAAGTTCTCTACATTGGAAAAGAGAATTGTTGAGATTTCTTTGGAATTATCAAGAATTAAGAAGAAAATGATTGATCTGGAAAGCAGAAGTCAAAGGATGAATTTACACATACTGGGTTTGCCTGAAAATATGGAAACCGGTGAGCCATTAAAGTTTTTATGAATATGTTATACTCACCTTTTAGTGAGATGCTCAAAACTTTTCCATTAATGGAATGAGTTCACTGAATTCCCCACCTGAAGACATTGTTTGAGATGAAATTGCGTGTGGTGATTCTGTGTCTGCATTATTTTGCTACTAAAGAAGCAATTCTTCCAGATGCCAGGAAGTGAGGGAAACCAATTTTCAATGGAGTTAAGTTTCGTATAGTTGAAGATTTCACTCCTGAGATTTTTGCAGAAAGAATTAAATATCGGGAAGTGATGGCTGAATTTTATGAGGAAGGCTGTCGTCCCTTTTTGCACTATCCTGCCCATTTGATAATTTTT